>NW_006263918.1:0-502 GCF_000469605.1 Apis dorsata
AGATACATCGAATTCAATTTTTACCTAAATTTAATTTTTAATTTGCTTTATTTTTTAACTTTTAATTTTATTTTATTCTAACTTTCAATTTTTAATTTATTGATTAACTTTCGATTTTATCTTTAAATTTCTTAATTATTTTAATTTTTAATTTTTAATTTTATTTTAATCTAACTTTTATTTTTAAAATAATTTTATTTTTAAATTAATTTGATTTTAAATAATTTCTAATTTTTTATTATTAAATAAAATTTTAATATTATTATTAAATAAAAAAATTTTAATTTTTTATTTGTGTTAGTTATTATTATAAAATTATTGTTCTAAAGAAAATTTAGAGAAAATTTTTTATAAGAACGAATTTAAAATTTTTCCAATCCCGAAGAAATTTATATATTATATTATTATAATATATTTATTAGTATTATATTTATTGTATATTTGTTATTATTATAACTATAAGTATATTTTATAAATTTTATAAATTATAATAATTATTATA
>NW_006263919.1:0-642 GCF_000469605.1 Apis dorsata
TTTGTTTCAATTTGAATCAAGAAATTATAGAAATCTATTCTAAATAAATTTATTTTAATAAATATGAAACATCATAATCAAAAGATATGAAACATCAAAATCAGTCATAAATCATCGTAATATATGCATACTACAAGTCACTTTTTCTTTCAAGTTATCCCGAAAATTGATAATTTTTTCAAATGGCAATCAAAATCGTAAAACAAATCCGTAAGAAAACTATATCAAAATGAAGCAACAAGTTTATTCGAATCTCGCCTCGACGAAGCACGAACTACCGGTATTCAATGATCGAAAATATGAAAAAAACTCAAAATACCAATGAATTTCGACACTTAAAATAATAAAAGGATGATTAAATAAACGAAAATAACAATAATTTATAAATTCGATAGCAAAATTCAATCAAAATTACTTACGGCGCAGTAGAATTTTCCAAGCCGGCAGCGATCACACGTCCTTCCTTGTTCACTTTCCACACAAGACTGACGCTGCGCGCCAAAATTCACCAAGAAGCTCTCTCATTGGCTGCTGCTGAAAGTCGATTATTTTGATTATTTCGATAATCGAAATCGTATAGAAAATTAAAATATTGCACAATATATATTAATTATTTTAAATAATAATATTAAAAATATATAT
>NW_006263919.1:3157-5309 GCF_000469605.1 Apis dorsata
TTAAAAATATAATTTAAAAAATAAATCAAGAAATAAATATTTTAATTACTAAATGAAATAATATGTATGTGATTAAATAAATAAAGAAATGTAAATAAATAAATGAATAAAAATTAATTAAAAAGAAAGATTATTATATAATTATATAATTAAAAAATAATAATTAAAAATTAACTAATAAATTAAAATAAAATTAAAAGTTAAATGTTAGAATAAAATAAAAATTAAATTTAGTTAAAAATTGATTGCGATTATTCTATGTAAAAGTTCTATTCTACGAAATTATTTCAAAATCAGAATTTTATTTATTTAAAGTTAACCTTTTAATTTAATTTATTTCTTCTTTTATTTAGTTTTTTATATATTTGTTCATTCTTATTTATCTAATGATTTATTTGTATTTTGTTTTGTTTTATTTATTTATTTATATATTAATTTATTTACTTACTGTATCGTTTAATTATTCATTATTATTCATTTGCATTTATTTATTTATTTATTTATTTGTTTACAAATTTATTTGTAGACTTTTTTGTTTTGTTCATTTATGTACACATCAATGTATTTATTTATTCATTCTTTTAGTTTTTTAGTTTTTAGCATATTAATATATTGTAACTATAATAAGTATATAATATTTTATAATTAATGAGTCTATAAAAAAAGTAAGTTTTAGTAAAAGAAATAAATATATAAATCATTAAACAAATCATAAAATAAATGAATAAATTATTAAATGAATAAAACAATATATGAATAATTGATAAATTGGATAAATATATACATAAATAAGAAAAACAAAAAAGTTATGAATAAATTACTAGATAAATGAAAAAATATATAAATAATTACATAAATAAAATAATTATAAAAATATGTTATGGAATTAATATAAGCAGTGATATATATATAAATGAATAAAACAAAGATTATTAATAAATCATTTGATAAATGAAATTATATATAATAATAATAATAAATCTTAGAATTTAAAGAAATCAACAAGTGAAATGGAAAACAAAATGATTAAAATTAAATACATACATGAAAATAAGTAAATCAAGATGTAATGAAACAAATTCAAAATAAAAGTAAATAAAATAAATAAGTCTTGTAAGAAATCTAGATAAATCACTAATCAAATGAAAGAATAAATATATAATTTAATATATACATATGAACAAAACTAAGAAATCTATAAATAAATGAAATGAATGAATAAATATATATATAACTAAATCAATATAATAATAAATAAATAAATAAATAAATTTATGAAATATATAAATAAAGAAAAATCTATAATAAACTTTATAAATTAATCATTATTGAAATGAATAAATCTCTAAAAAAATAAATAAATAATTTGAAGTATAAGTGAACAAAATAAAATAATTTAAAAACATGATACTACATAAATGAATTAATAAATATGTAAGTAATTGAATAAATAAAGATATAGGATAGAGATATAATAATGTTAATTAAATAAATAAATAAACAAATTGAAATATATAACATAATTAAATGAATAAAATAATATCATCTGTAAAAAAGTCAAGAAATAAATCATTAAAATAATTAAAAGAATAAATTATATATATAAATAAGTATATATATAAATAAATAAATCATAACATTTATAAAAATAAATTTTAAAATATAAATATATAAATAAAAAATGTAAAAATTGACAAATTATTGATTATTATATTCGAAAAATGAATTTAGAACAATCGGCAAAAGACGTATATATTCCGTAAATCTTCGTGTCCTATAAAAACGAGGCAGATGAGGACGGAACAATCATTTCTTATCAAAATTGTCGACGAGCAATCGATTTTATAACTTTGTAACTTCAAATTTTTTTAAGTAATAAATAATTTTCAATTTTATAAAATTTATTTTATATTAATAATATTATAATATTGTTGTGATATATTATACATTCTGTATTCATCTTTCTTTTTAATTAATTTTTATTCATTTATTTATTTACATTTCTTTATTTATTTAATCACATACATATTATTTTATTTATTAATTAAAATATTTATTTCTTGATTTATTTTTTAAATTATATTTTTACTAATGTATTTATTTTTACATTTATTTTTTGATTCATTTTTTAATTTATATTTTCATTTATTTA
>NW_006263920.1:0-3582 GCF_000469605.1 Apis dorsata
ATATATGTATAACATGGAGGCTAGGAAGCACGTAAGACGAGTGCAGCTCTTCTAACGGTAATTCCTTTAGACCAGTACCGCAACTTGTGCAACCCAGAAGAGTCGATGCTTCTGCTGCCGCTGTTTCTTCTGTTACCGAACGCTACGACCGACCGGCTATCTCGAGAAACGAGCCAATCATCCGTCCGCCGCTTCTTTCCTCTCGCTCCCTTTTCCTTTCTTCTTCTTTCTCTCTTTTCCCTCGACTACGCGAGAGTTCGTTCCGATGCGGCGGCCGAGAGAGGGAATCTCGCACGAGNGGGCAAGGGACTGCGGCCAGGAGATGTCGACCAGGAAAAGTAACAGTAACCTTCTCGTCCCGTGCTGCTACCGTGAACTTGCTCGACCTCCTTGCAATTACCTTGCGATCCTTGACGCTTCGATCGTGCATCCCTGCGCCACGTTAATTATTGCCTCCTTCGCTTCCTTCTTCTCCATAGACTCTTCTCTCTGTTCCACCTTCCAACCGGCCGAAAATATTTGACGAGGGAGAGATGTCGCGATCACAGATTCGAAAACGACACGTTCATCGCTCTCTTCTTTTTCCACGAGCGTTTACATTTAGATCGTTTGGCCGACGACCAAAGCTCGCGGTGACGGCTCTCATAGGCGTTAGACAAAAGTACCGGGCTCGATCGAGAATACACGCAGTGTCGGGTTACAGCGACTCTCGAGTTCCACCGTTCCGTCCTTCGATCACGCGGAATTATTGGTATCCATGCTCATTTCGTCTAACCGTCCAATCGTCTTTTTTGTCCCTCTCGCGGCAAAAAGAGCAAACTTACGTACGCGTGGATAACGGTCATCTACGAGCAAATTCTACAGACTTTTTTTCCCAACTATGACTTTCAAGAATCCGTGGTTCGTTCCTCGTCCGTAATTGGCCGAGTACAACGACGAATGGGGAATCATCCGTTTAAGGCGTGCAAATTAATTCCAAAGATTTATACTATTAGTTTCGAATTAAACTCTTTAGCAGGATAGAAATATAATAATAGGATAAAAGGCAAAAGAAAATTCTTAGTGGTTAGGAATCAATTTTAATCCCATGTTCGCTTCCTCGCTATTGATACTCTGGATGCATCTGACTTGAAATATATTATTCGTGCGCCAGACTCCATAATAGATGGAATTGTTTGTTTCGCGTTTTCCTCTACTCGGATCGAGCCACCCGTCGACACTCGCCATTACCATCAAAGAGAGAAAGAGAGAGAGAGAGAGGGGGAGAGCTCAAACTCGCAGGAACATTTTCCGCTTCCATCGCGTCGTAGATTTCACGTTTATCTCGAAACTAGTTTTCCGATTTCCTGTCGCTCTCGAAACGAGTCAACGCTCCTCCTCCGCGCCACGTTTATTCAATAATTTACGCGAAAGTGGAGGAGGAAACGTTCCAATTTTAAATACTTTGGACGAAGAAGGATCGAACTATATACGTTTCGAACGGGGGCTTCGTTCAAAGGCAATCGCGTCGAGAAAGTTCAACGACGATACGGCCAATTGGCAATTGCATCGTCTGATAACATAATGGACGGAATGGACGGACGGATGCGTGCACGCATTTGTCGCATCTACGCGGTGCGTTTCGCTCTGGTTATAAGTGGTGAATGGACGTGGTGGCATGGCGTTTCACTGGCGTACAGCTCTTGGTCGAATCAGTAGTAGGAAGAGAGATGGGGATTAAATTATGGAGCGGCTCAATGGACGGAATAAAATGCGTTAAATAGGTTCGAGCTGGTTGTTACTCGCGGAGGTGTCTCTATCTTCCTTCGTTCCTTCGAGGGTTTGTCAAGGATTTATCAATCGTATTTAACGCAGAATTCCGGTTCGTTTCGTTTCGAACAAAATATTCTCTGAAGATTATAGAACGCGAGCGTTTTATAATAATCAAGCGTTGCGGTCAGCTCTGATCGAAACATGTTTGAGAAGAGACCAGTCTTGACTTTGGATATCGATCGAATGTTTCGTTCTAATTAATTATCGTATATATTAAGAATTATTAAAGAAATACGCGAGTGTATCGATTTAAACTATCGCATTCGTTCCAACAATTTATACTGAATTTAAAAATATTATTTTCGATCAGAATTTCGGAATAATTATCGCGTATTAATAATAACAATATTCTATACGTTATATCGAAGAAACGTTGCCGTTTTAGCTTTGAAACGAAGCGAACCGAAACGCTCCGTGCTCGAACGTATAACACAAACCATTAATCGCTTCCTTCAGATACATGGAACGATGCGATAATTTATACCTTTCGTGAAAATCCGACGATCGACTCTTATCCTTAACCTTGGAAATTCGCGCGTATTTACACGCTCTTCCATTTATCGTACACGTATAATATAATAAAAAGAAACATCGAACAAATAAATTTTCTTCAATCTGATCGACTCGCTCGACATCTTTTTCCTCGATTATCAATTTCTCCGAAGTGCGAATTGCAAAACTTGCAATGTTTAAAATAACGACACTGGCAGTCCGCGTGTTCTAATTAATTTCGAGGAATTTGTGTGTCGGTGAAAACGTACGTGCATCGCAATTTTACTCACCCGTGTCACGACTTCACGCTCGATGGAAAGTTTTGGCTCGTAGCTCGTGTTTCGTGCGATCTCGTTTACGTTTTACAATTGAGCGCAGCGCGGCTCGATGAACGAGGGAGCGCGCATCATCATCGGAATTATTACAGCTTCCGGTGCTGTTAAGCGAATCTATAGGGTACATTGTCGCGGAAGCTGTAACTCCACGTTGCGTCATCGTCGCGCTGCATGCGTCCACACCAAACCTGCCACGTAGTAAATCCTGCCTCCGCGTCCAACCGCCCATTCCCACCGATTACTCTCTCTCTCTCTCTCTCTCTCTCTCTCTCTCTCTCTCTCTCTCNNNNCTGTTTACAGGACCGTGCTGAATTTCGTTTCGAGTCCAGTGAAGATTGAGTATTGATGGGTAAAGAAGAAGAGAAAAAAGGAAAATAAGAGAGGGAGAATCTCGAAAACGGCGATTCGAAGAGGAGAGAGAGAGAGANGTTCTCGATACGGAAATCGCAACGACGACGAGGAGGACGAGGAGGATCTCGCGTCTGGAGCGGAAATTATCGAAAATTCGAAGGAATCCTGGAGCGGGGCTGAGCGGATTCGCTGAGCTGCCAATTTGGCAGCGCGCTCGGGGCGATAAATCAGGGTTTAACCGAGACTACCTGGGCCGACCGTGTGTATATCCGCGTTCCTCCCAGCAACGCTCTGCGGTCCGCCGTTGTCACGGCCCGCCCAACGAAAAAACGTCAATTTATTCCGGCGTTCCTCGTCCGCCGGTAATAACCGTGCAGGAAGTTGACGGGTCGTTTTTGGCCCGACGATGGACGACGATGCGCTTAGCGGTATCCCGCCTCGAACGCGGAGACGTAATACCCTCTCCCTCCTCTTTTTGCCCATATCGAGGTGGGAATTTCAAGCAACTCCCACGAGGAGGAGAGGCGGAAAAGAAACCACGGCCAGGCCGTGCGAGAATGCGAGCGAGTGGAGCAAAGCTCGACGAGGGGGG
>NW_006263920.1:3599-5841 GCF_000469605.1 Apis dorsata
GAGAAAATTTTAGGTAAACTCTTCCGAAACTGTGCGGAGAGCAACAACGCGCCGAAGGAGGAGAGGGGATTCGTTTTCGAAGTTGCTCGTTGCAAGAAGAGCAGAACAGTAGAATGGGAGGGGGGATACCCAGGATCGATGATCGGGAGGACCGCGATTGTTCCTCCGCGTGGATTCTTTTCATACGATACAATGCCCCAATGTGATGGGGAATAAAGAATATTTCCAAAGAGCTGGCCTTTCCCTCGTTAAAACCAAGTTTTTGCTTCGGTTGACAATTAATATAAGACGATAAAAGACGATGGGATCGAGAGAGAATCGCGTCTTCGGTTGAAAAGAAGGAAGGAAGGAAGGAAGGGGAATGGAGCGTGGGACGAGGTAAAAAAGGGAGTGGGGGAAGGTGGCGAAGGTGGCGCCACTATTAACGAGCCATCGAGGCGGCCAAGAGGCGCGATTAATTTCCCACGGCTTCTCGCGTTACGTTCAATTAACATAATCCGCCCGCGGGAGGGAAGATCGAACACCGCCCTCCTGAAACCATCTCTCTCTCACTCTCTCTCTTTATTAAAATTATAAAAACAAAGGAAAAAAGAGATTTAATTTAAAAACGGATCTTTCAATAAAAAATACTTTCGAACGATCTTTCGAATAGAACGCTAATATTTACATTTCAATTAGGGAGAGATGAATTTTTTTCGTGCATCGTCGTGAAAGTGCGAGGGTATATGTACCGTGAAGGATTCATTTCCAGAGCGTGTCTGGGGGGAAAAAAAAGAGGGGAGGGGGGAAAAGAAGAAAGGAGGAGAAAAGGAAAAGAAGAAACGACGACGACAACAGCAGCAGCAGCAACAAAGCGGACGAAGGCTCGCGCAGTTTCAATGGAAGTTGGAGCGCGAGCCGTGAAAGGCAAATGCGCTCGACGAGCGGCCACGAGAGGGAAAGGGGAGAAGAAGGCAGGCATCTTTCTCCTTTCCACCGATCGGCCCCGACCGTTTCGCCTAGAACGAACTAGTTCCGCTCTCGTACGTACACCGAGTCCTACATACACCGATGCGGCGAGGGCCGTGTGTCGCACGCGTGAACGAAACCGGTCCCACCTACGCGAGGCGAGGGTTGCTCGCAAGGAGGCCGGATCTGCCGGACGCGGATAGAGACCGAAAATATTCTAATTAACCGAAATCCATAGAGGCGATCGAACAACCCTCTTCGACTTCTTAAATGTCCTCTTTCTCTCTCTCTCTCATCTGCTTCGATCACTGTCAACCGCGTTGAAATCTCGAGGAGGGGAGCTTCCTCTAAATCCCGAATATATCGTGGAATACGGTGATTAACGGAAATCGATGACACGCTCTCTTAACAAACGAGACTTTCCAATCGTTCGTGCAATGCATAACTCGTAAAATTCGGTATTATTTTACTAATTTTACTAGTATGATTTTGGTATAATACTTTTTTATAGAAAATATCAAGATGCATTTAATTCGTATATTGAAAAATAATTTCATTTAAAAGAATAAAGTTAGAAGTTGCAAAGTCATTTATAAATTTGAATTTATTTCTTTATGTATTTATCTATTATCTAAAAATTAATAATATAATAATTTTTTTACAATAACCCTTCCTTAAAACTTTCATCTTAAACATTTCTTAATAATAGAAAAAACAAACAAAGTATTTCATAAATTATGTGAGATACCTTATACATATTTCTATAAATCTTTAATTCTTTATAGTTTCTCAATTCCTTAGAATTAAAATGTCCAAAAATGATTAATTCTTGATACATACGGAAAAGAATTAAAAAAAAAAAAAAAAATAAAAAGTATAAATATGTTAAATTCCAGAATTATATTACCTTAATACAAAAACATAAAATTGAATAAAAATTTATAGAAATTCTTGAAAAAATTTCGTGCATCATCTCTTGTCCAATTATATTTTCCAAAATTATTTAAATAAAAAATTTTTTCAGTTTTGCATCAGGAGAATATAATTCGATAACACATCAAATTTTCTCAAATCGATAACTTTCTCGCCTGCGAGAGAAGCGAGAAAAGAATCGAAACGATCTTATTATCACAATTATAAAATCGTCCCACAATTCTTCCATTCTCTGCTTCCTCCAGCTGATAGAAATGGACCTCGTTCGAGGGAACGAGGAGGGAAAACTGGGCCGCGGAATGCGGTACGCCGATATTCCAACGAGTCGCCTATTCCCTCCCTCCCCCCTCCCTCCGCGTCA
>NW_006263920.1:6157-6495 GCF_000469605.1 Apis dorsata
GTTGCCGGTGTTGCCGCGTCGTTCATTTTCGTGCCGTGTGTATGTGTGCGTGTGTAAGTGCTTCCCCCTCGCGAGCCGAGAAATTGATGGCCATCCGACTTCCGCGAGACGCGGGACACGATTGACCGGTATCGTCGTCTCGTCGTTTCTTCCAATGGTAACTTTGGTAATTTTGGCCGCCGCGAAAAGGAGCGATTATTCGACGGTGGGAGGGGGGGAAAGAAAAATAGACAAGCTAGCCAACTTCCATCCTGTATATTAATTTCCTATGCAAGGATCGACGAATTACGAATGGACGAGAGAGAGAGAGAGAGAGAGAGAGAGAGAGAGAGAGAGAG
>NW_006263920.1:6797-7473 GCF_000469605.1 Apis dorsata
GGAAAGGGGAGGAGAGGTTGGAAACGGTGCTATAAAAATGCTCGGACGTAAAGGTTGACTAGGACTGGGATCGTGTGCATCGTACGCATCATCGAGCACCCGTGAAGAGGGATTCGTGGTATATAGGGTGGAAGGGAAAACTCGGCGGGGGCGTCAAAGAGCTCGAGCATCGAGAGTTGCAAAAAAAAAAAAAAAAAAAAAAAAAGGAAAAATAACTCGGCGAGAGTGAACGAACGGGAAAGTACCGGAAGGGGGGAGAAAAATTTACTTCCTTTTTTTTTTTTTTTTTACACGACCACGGAAAACACGACGGGAGAAAAATTGCGAGGAAAATTTCGAAGGGTATCCGAAGGAAGAACAATCGCACGAGACAAGTTCGAGAATCGAAAGATCGGAGAAAGACGAAAGAGAAATTAAAGAGAAGATTATATATCTCGAACGACTACGAGAGAGAAAGAGAGATAGAAGGACAAAAAGATACGGGGTATCCTTTCGGTATCGATCTATTTTCCTTGCATTTCCACCCTACGTTTTTCGTTGCGGGAATATGGGAAGAAAAAGAGGGGGAGAAGCAAGGTTGTTTACGCCAACCCCGTCGCGACTGCGAAACGCAACGGCCGTAATAAATTATCCTGTGGAAAATCGTGCAACGACCCCGATATTCCAGCATCGATAT
>NW_006263920.1:7502-8705 GCF_000469605.1 Apis dorsata
GCAGGGGAGAGGGGAGAGGAGCGCGATTTGGCCAATTGGCGTCAGCTGGGAAAATGCTGCGTGATCGATAAACGTGGCAACGGCCAACTTTTCGTCTCCGCCGCTCGAGCGTTACATGCTCGAGTTCTATTCTGTCTTACATATTCGACTGCCTTTGTACGCGTAAGAATTTACGATAGAAAGCGAGAACGCGCGCGTTGACATTACCGACCGAATTTCGCATCGATCGAAAGATATGCATCGACACAAAGCGAGGCAAAGCGAAACGCGCGCAAAGAATAGAGAAGGAAGGAAGAAAAACGGGATGGACGAGAAGGCGCGACAGAAGCCGTAAAGCGGCGAGTGGAGTGGGGGGGAGGGAGGGATATATCTCGCATCGGACGGTGAAACGACGCGAGGAAAAGAAGGAACGGGACACGATAAATGTTAGGGCGAACGAAGGACGGCCAACAATGGCAATTATGCGTCGAATAGGATGCGACAAGATGCTTTCACTGGACGAACATCGGTGAATATAGAGAGATAGCATCTGGCGGCAAGGAGGATCGGGCCATTGAATGCAATAGGCTTCCGCGCCAGGGTTCACCGCTATCGACTTTCCGCTCTTTCGCGTACGAGCGGGGCTTCGAGATCGATTTAAGCCGTTTGTCCGAGTGATACCGAAACCCGATCGATCCAAAAAAAAAAAAAAAAAAATATCCGCTTATCTTCCTTTCCCGTTATTTCTCAAACTTATTTCTCATAAACTTCGTTCGATCCTCTATCGCATGAATTTTTTATAACCAGTTGAAAAATATATATTGGTCTACTTAAAACAAGCGTCATGATAATAAATAATAACAGCATTCTAACGGCATTCTTTTTTAAAACATTTCTGTACTGTGTTTCGCGTTCATGCGAAGAAAACGCACCTTTGAAATCGGGAACGGAATGCGATGGAGAATTAAATTAAAAAAAAAAAAAAAAAAAAAAAATACATCGAGATCGAGGGAAAACGTGTCAAATCAGCGTCAAATACACCAACCGGATTTTTCGTCTCGGCAAATCCAATTTCGACGAGACGTGGATGAATTATCTTGGAGCTTGGAGGGGAGGGGATAAGATAAAGATGGAGAAGGCGAAGGGCGAAGAGGCGAGAAACGCGCGGCACGAGTTCCGGCGGGCGAAGGAAACGAAAGATGGAGGCGGACGCAGGGTGGAAAA
>NW_006263920.1:9074-19646 GCF_000469605.1 Apis dorsata
TCTTTTTCGTGAATAGAATTCAAAATACAATTTGAGAGAGCGGACGGTTTGACCGACCGGTGTCTGGAAAATTTCGGCGTGGAAAAATTGGAGAAAAGAATTTTTTCGTTCCGCGGCCAACTTTTCTCTGCCGGTTTTAATATCGGAAGAAAACAGCTGCGTTGACCTTATTTCTCCTCCTCCTCCTCCTCCCCTCCTCGAATTCAACCACCATCCACGATCTTTCATATCGCGCTGGATTCAATTTCAAATTCCAAGCCAAGTCTCTGGGAGAAAAAAAAAAAAGGAAGAAATATCCCACCTCCTTTCCACCTTTATCCACGCCTTTTTTTTTTTTTAATACCTCTATATTACGCTTTCGAGAGCTTTCTTTCTCTAAAAAAAAAAAAAGAAAAAAAAAAAAGTATCGTTCCTTCTTTCCGTTTACCAGGCAGAGAAACATTCGAAATGGTGCAAGCAGAGCACGACATCGACGGAACGGAGTCGATTAATTTTAAAGACGAGGGAGGGGGAGGGGAGCGGGTGCCATTCACCGTGATCCTTTGTCGCGTGTCGCTTTATTGTTTACGAGCAATTTCGTAGGACAACGACCCGCGAAAGATGTATTATGCAAACGCTTCCCCGAGACAAACCCTTTTTTTCAAGGGACTCGGGGCACGGTCGAGGCGATGGAGGATGGGGGAGAGGTGTCAAAGAACTCTTTTCTTCGTCGAAATCGAGGCACGACGACGACGAGGGCTGGTACGTATTATCGTAGATGCGTGCGCGCGAGAGAGAAGCGAGAAAGAGGGAATTATTATCGATGACGCGCGTTACACGACGCGCAAAATCGAAGAAAAATATATTAGAGATAAACAGGCTCGAGAAAGCTCGATAATCGAGACCGGAAGAGAGACGTGCGCGCTTATTTTTAGCTATTGACCGTGATAAACGGCGAGCAACCTGCTATAACGACGCGTTCGATCGCCGTGAGCGTGTAATTGTCAATTTTTCCCCCCCTCCCTCTCCCCTCCTCTTCTAAGGACAACACGTTTGTTTTGACGCAAGTGATATCAAGGATGAAGAGAGCCGATCGAGAAACATCGCGACCGACAAGTCGCTCCATAATTCATCGGGAGTTCATTTCGAGACGTTTCAAAGCGGGGACGGAAGCCGAGGCTTGACCGAGAGATCGACCGACTCTAATCCGACGAATCGACGAAACGAAACTTCTTTATTGCGTCTTGTTCTCCACCTTGTTATCAACGGGCATAATTGGCCAAGATAAGGCGGCACGGTACGAGTATCCTTGAGCCGTGAAACGATAAATCATCCTAGCATAGCACGTAGCGAAGTGTTGTTCATTTGTACAAATACCGGCATCGTGTCGTCGCATTATCTCACCGTATATCTGGATTATGACATAGACGAGGCGAGCGATAAAGCGCACCTCCTTGCAGCACGGACGATACGAGCGATAATGATAAGCGCGGAAGGAAATCGCGGTTGGCTCCACGCCTTTCGAGTAATTTGTAAAATCGAGCGGTGGAAACGACAGCCTCCCTTCGTCGATACCGATTCACCGAGAAACGTTTATCTGAATTGCGCCCCATTGTTTCATTTTTTTTTTTTTTCCGCCAAGCATGCGCTGCTTATCGAGTCGAGTTTGCGAGAAAAGTCATTCGCGTGAATCACCGGTTGTGAACGGAGAGGAGGGATGTTTTTCAAAGCTGTCAATTAACCGCGACGAAATTACGGGGATCGGCATTATAAGCGTTTTCGATCGGACGACTCATCCTCGCCAATTTTCCGCGATGCTGTCAGCTGTTCGTGGTCGGCGAGAGAGAGAGCCGCCGGGTTACATCACTGATTACCAGCGTTACGAGCACGTCTATTCGTACCGCGTGTAAAACGTCTGAAAGGTTTGCTCGTTACGCTCGACTCGTGGCCGCGAGAACCATGAACGGAAGCCAATTGATTCGTGTCAACGATATATATTTCGTTGCTTTTTCCACGTATCGCGCTTATTAGCCACGATCCACGCATCCAACCGTTCAGATCGACGATGTACGCGAGTACGCGAGCTTTGACTAATGGCCACGCGAATAATTCTCGCCCCGTCATTCCGTGCAACTAGCGTTGCGACTAGCGAATCGAAAAATTCGCAAACTCACGTGCAAATGTCTCGCGCGATTTTTTAAAATGTCTCCGGATAATCGCCGCCGAGGAGGAGGTCGAATGTCAGGCAACGAACAAACAGGAAATGAAATGGAAAAAGGATTGTTCGTGCGAAAGAAATAACGCCTCCTCCGTCAGCCTCTGATACAGCGCGACCTCCATCGTGGAAGCATAAACAGCAACGAACGGCACAAGACTCCTCTTATCTGACCGGCGAACGGAAAAATGCGCGCGGCATTTACTTTGCACCTGTATATTTCATCGAGATACTAACGAGATCGCGCTAGGGAAATCCTCTCTCGACGCCCGTTACACGTCTCCCTAGCCCTTCTCCGTGAAATACGACCGCTCGTGCCGGAATTCAACAACGGATCTCGCTGAAATTCTAAATAGACACGACACCACGCTGCGCATGACTTTACCTCGAGTCGACGAACCTCTACCGTGTCTTTTACGACTATCTACGCCGAGCGAATACTCCACGATTGCGGCGTAGGTGTAGAACGAGTCTCGAGTCTCTGTGAATTTCTTTGAAACGAGCGTGATTTCGCGATACGATTCGATACGCCGATTTCGTTTTAACCTTTTCCCAGAATTCTTTTATTTCGAGACGATTAGATTGTAAAACGAACAAATATATAATATGTGTGCAACGTGAAAAACAGAACAGGGGAAAAAAGAAGCGAATGTCCCATTGGATCGAACGCAATCAGCCTTCGACGCGTTACGTAAACAAAATAAATATTTACATGCACGAAAACCTGTTGTCAGACATATATGCAGGGGAAACGTTACACGTGCCAATATACTTCGAGAAAAGCGTGCTCTATTTGAGTTACACGCTCGCGCGACTCGTCACCGGATAGCAAAAAAACGTTTGTTTACCAGCGAAATATCCTTGGCCGAAAATTAGTGGATTCCAAGACGCAATTTTCGCGTGTTGACAAAATGGAGTTTACGTTTTCGAGAAAATAAAATTTCGTAAAATCGAAATACATTTTGCGAAATATAATAGCGATTAATACATCACGCTTGTATCCGGCTAAACTATCGACATTTTCAAGAGCTTCCATTTTGTATTAATTGATAGTCCGAATCGATGGTTGAATTTGCTAAAAAAAATTGCTGCGATAAACGAGAGCGATATTGACGCATTGACGATAGCCATTAGTAAATTCGTCAAATTTCTTTTTCATTTCGGAATAAACATTTTGATTTTCTCAATTACTAGCATTGATTAGCCAACAACATCAAATTCTATGGAAACGGAAATATCAAACAAAACACGGAAGGTCGATCTACGACGTATTAATCGCGAACGTTCGGCGCATTTCGAATCGATTGATGACTATACGCTATACCACATTGTGAAATAATTACGATTGTCGATGATGAAATAATTGCGATTGTCGGTGATAGAGAAATTTATGTAATACGTCGATAAAAAAAGTTGGAATAATAGAAACACCATATAAAAAGACGTCACCAAAGACGTGTCGTTACGATCGTTACGAAATGCAGCAAAACTCTACGTTATCGACGCGAGTCGTTTTTTAAATTACGAAAAAACCAGAAACAATTCATTGATCGAATTCAATAGTGACGATACCTTCGTGTTGTGTATCACGATCGAATAATACGAGCTAGGAAAGATCAAAGATACTCACTACTGACGAAGAAACTGACGTTTCGACGAAATTCGTTCGGGAGTGGTGAGAAATACGCTGTTCAATTTCTCTCTTCTATCGAGTTCTTCTTCACTAGTCGATCAAGTTCGTTAACACTACTCGTCCGTTGGACGGTCACACTAGCACTTCCGTAAAAACACTTTAAAACACGAGCAACGTTAAATCGACACCCTCGTTTTCGCGCCGAGGCGCGCGTTTGACGTATATCACAAACACGAGACGACCACAAATACGTCTTACCGGCCTGAACTCACGCTCGCGACTACCCACAACCTCCAACGTCGCGATCGCAGCGCCGCATCTGGAAGCCGACCGAACCGCTTGAAATGAAATTTCGTCTCGGTCGTATCGCGTTTTGTCCCCCTCGCTCTCGATTAAATTTAAACAGTGTTAATTCGTATAGATTACGGACGAATATCACAGCAGTGATTAAATAAAATTAGTGATTTTCGTGGGATATTGGGATAGTGAGTCGGTGATTCTAATTACGTGCATTAAAACTACGAAAGTGAGATGAATATTTTCTTCCAAAAATCAATCTATTTGTACATGTATACGATACGTTATACGATACGTTAACTGAATAATTGATAATTGCGAAAATTACTCGAAACGTATTAAATTCTCGACACATATGTCCGTTGTTTTTACGACTGTTGTACATCGATGTACAACATATACGAGTGCAAATTCGATTTCTTTATCATTTGTGCAACGTGTTACGCCATTACATTTGTGGAAAAAGTGGCGCCAAACTAATGTCGCGATAGTGAAATCAAAATGTCCGTTCTAACGATAATTAAAACATAATTTTTCAAATGTAATGAAAATTTAATGGAAATATGTTCGAGTCATCAAATATGTTGCCGGTCATCAATTTTTGTCAGATTGCTCGAAAAGATAAAAGCTTTAACCAACAACCTTATCTAACGACATGACAAATAAACAAAGAGACAAATTACAGTAGTAAAATCGAGTTCCGATAATAATTGCGATAATTGGAAACGATCGTTCATATAATCGTCAATATATCAAGGACTGTGGGACTTGAATCGATGGACTGAATTTTATCCCAATGTTCCCTTAACTGTATCCAAACGACAAAGAAGAACAAACTCGACGACGTCGAGGGTACGAGGCAAGAAACAAACTCCGCGTTCCCGACGTTCTGCACCGGTACCATTACCATTACCATTACCATTCCAGGTCTCCTTCCCGTTCTTTCACCGACCAGCTGGTAAACAGTGTTTCCAAGCCGACCGGGTAAATCAAGGAATCGTTCGTCTTCCGATTACCGCCCGTTTTTCCCACCTGGCTTACTTACCTTTTTTTCACCATCTTCCCGCTTCGATCTTCGTTTCGTTGGCCACACGAACGCGCCATACCGCGATCCACTCCTCGCCGGAGACAATTTCTTCGTCGCTTTTCAGCTTTCTCCTTACGGGAATTTGCCGGGGAATAATGGTGAGTAACTGTACAGACCAAGCGGACCAACCGCGTATCGGTATAAACAAAATTAAATATCTGACTTTCTAATTAACGACCTGTCGACGGGACAATGATGCCTGTGTAATTTCGTAATTTTAAACTGATAGCTTCTGACGAATCTCGCGAAAGTCTTTTGTTCGCGTTCGCGATTGTTTCGTTTCGAAAAATTCACTCTCCCCGAACGAAATGAACGCTCGTTTAAAACGAAGAGAGGTAAAAAAAGAGAAGAAAAAACGATTCGGTTAGCTCGTTCCCATTCGGTTAATCGGCCATCCGTAATTAACGAGTTCGCGAGCCAATAGGAAGAGGGGAAAGATGGAGTGTTAGAATCGTACGTGTAACCGTACACCGCCGTCAACGGCTAATAATTATATCGTTTTCTCTCTCTCTCGCTCTCGCGCGCGCGATCGATACGAATTTTGTTCATCCGTGAAAAAAAGGCGCGCGTGCTGACTTATTGAATTTCTCTCGTGTCTCGTGAACACGCGAGCACACCCGTTTCAGCCTGTAGCCAACAGGTTGCGCTGGAAGGAGAGTTGATCCTGGAACAAAGATCGGGTTTCCTGCAGGTCCACCGCCTGCGGGAATATCGTGTTCCTCGTCACGGGGGTGGTTCGTGCCGGAAACGGAAGCGAACCGTGCTTCCACAAAGACATTGCACTTCCTCCAATACGTATACGAAAAAAGTATATGCGTGTGATAAATATATGAGAATATTTCTCGAATAAATTGAAACTTGTGACAAACGTTGCGCAATGTTAATTTTGCTCGACAAGACGAGAGAGATCGGAAAGAGAGACGATGGGGAAATGCAGGAGGGAGGGGGAGGGAATGAAAAGTGAATGAAAAGAACACGCGTGTTACGATATCGTAACCGTCAAATTATTATTACTCTCTTACAATATCTGTCTCTTTTAATGTTTCTCCTTGAGCTATAAACCGTCATTTCGTGTTTGTACATGAAAATAGTCCAAAAAAGTCAAAAGCACTGTTCGACGCGCTTAGCTTCTTCTCTCTGTTCTCGCGCGATTTAATTACGGGTTTTTAAAAAATCTTCGCGTGCGCATTATCTAAGTATATTATCTTATACTCCCCCCCCTTCCCCTCTCTACACGTATTGTTTCTCATTTTTTTTTTTTTTTTATTTTATTCTCTTCTCTTCTCGGGTAGCAGTAGTAGTAGTAATAGTAATAGTAGTAGTAGTAATAGTAGTAGTAGTAGTAATAGTAGCAGTAGTAATATACCACTATCTATAAGTGTGGATTAGAATGAACACCGGCGGTGCTTTCGACGATCGCTCACGACAGGATCGGTAACAACGCACAATGAAGCGCGAGACATTGAGCTCTTTATTCTCTTCTTTCTTCTTCTTTTTTTTTTTTTTTTTTTTTTTTTTTTTCTTTTCTGTTTGGCAGTGCGAAGCGAATTCTCTTCGATTTCCCCCTTTCGATTGTTTCTTCCTTCCCCGTGTTTTTTTCTTTTTTTTTTTTTTTTTTTCTTTTCTGTTTGGCAGTGCGAAGCGAATTCTCTTCGATTTCCCCCTTTCGATTGTTTCTTCCTTCCCCGTGTTTTTTTCTTTTTTTTTTTTTTTTTTTTTTTTTTTTTTTTTTTTTTTTCAATCGTAGTCGGCTCATCCCGAAGCTGATGATGAAAAACAACGAAGTGGCAAATTGATCGTCCCCTCGCTACAACATCAACACTTTCGTCGTGCAAAATTTTATTAATTATCTCTCGTTTATCTCGGAAAAACCATTGTATACTCGTGTACATGCAATAACAATTAAGTATATCTTTCTTTTATTCTCTATACACTCCGCCTCGATCTATCTAATCCGATCGGAGACAATTTATTGCCACTTCATCGGAAAAATTAGGTCGTTCAAAGAAACGATTGGCTCGTCACAGATATATATATATATATATATACACACATACATATATATCCATATATAAGTAAAAAAAAGCGATCAGAGTAGGCTTTCCAGTTTTCAAAGGTTGAAGGGCAGTGTACGTCGATGGTGCCGATTCGATCATATCTCATCGTTGAAATTTTATACATATATATATATATATATATATACGCTTATTATCTCTTTCTCTTTTTTTTTATCTTTATCGTACGCGAATGATGAAGAAGAAAATGGCGGTTTGTTACATTACACGGTTTGAAACTGGAACAATAAGATATTACCATTATCTTTACGTGTTTGCACAAGAGGCAAATCTTTTGACCAAAACCAAAAGAGGGAAGAAACGCGCGGAGGGAACGTGTGGTCGTACGATCGATAATCGACACGAGGCTCGAACAATGGAAAATTTGACGAAAGGATAAACGCGTGTATCGTATACCGATCCATTGCGATCATATGTAGGAAACAATATCTCTCTCTTTCTCTCTCTCTCTCTCTCTCGAGGGGACACGATCATTCTCCTCGTCGGTTTCTACATAGAATTTATAATAAATGCAAACACTATATTCGTAATATCCTTAGTCGGTCGATATTTACATTGGTAAAACATGTATCAATTCTTCCCCTCCTCTGTAATCGTTCTAATACCGTATCCCAAGCTGCATCTTTTTCTTTTCTTCTTTTTTTTAATTATTATTATTATTATTATTATATAAAAAAGGCGCGCCCGTTTCGTAGTGATATAATAATTTACTTCGAGCGCGGTTTCTTCAAGAGAGAGCCGTGAAAACTAGAAAGCCGTGTATAACCGTATTCAATGTAGAAGTTTTATCGTCGTGTTTCTTTCGCGCGTCGTCCACGAACTTTAAATCCCCCCCCCCCTTGCTCGAAAAAAACTTCGTTCCAACCAAGCGAATGCAAACGGTTTCGAAATTCGAACGCGCTGAATTTCGATAATTTGGACAATTTTTAAAAAGAAAAATACGTTCGAGTCGATGATAATGATAATAAAACGCCGATGATAAGCGAATGATAAAATCACTTGTTCGAATTTCGAAACACGAATTACGTTCGAAGCTGATGGATTTAACCCTCGAGTACGCTTTATTCGCACGCTAGAACCAGCCGAAAGACATGCACGCGATTTATTTATTCGCGGTATATTGCTTCTTTTCCCTGCGCGTGATTGCGATTAAAAGAAATATGTTAATAACTGTTAGATCGAGACGCGAAAAAAAATGTGTAATGATGGATTCGCGTGGAAATCGTGCTCGAGAGTTTCAACATGGACGACAAACAGACTGGAATGAGAATTTCTAAGTTCAATTTCACAAACTTTTTACAAACTTATCCACTAGTTGCTTTAAATATGTTATATGCGAGTTTTGAGAGTCGAATCGATGGGAAAAGAAAAATTAATTACGTTATAACGAACATATATCCTCGTGTCTCCGAGCAATCGTCGCAAACCATCGATATTCTTTTTTTCCTTTGAAAAAAAAAAAGAGAAAGAAAAAAAAGCCAAAAAAAAAAAAGAAAAAAAACATTAGTATTTTTTTTTTTTTTATTCGAAAGAACCGTGGCATGTCGAACGCAAGACGAAAGGAAAAAAGTTATCCCGGACGATACATACGCGTCTCGTCCGCTTCTATATCAAGTTAACTCTCATAAGCTGTCGTTTGCAAAAATACGAAACCGTCGTCGTACCATCGTTCTTCTTTCTTTTCTCCTTTTCTCTGTCTCCTTCGCCTTCCTCTCGCTCTTTTTTTTCCGCCCATCGTTTCTTCGTTCTATATATATATATACATATATATATATGTATATGTACTATATATATATATATATATAGTTTCTTTTTTGTCCCGAACATCGCGACTCGTAATCGATCGTGTATCTTTATTTACACAGTGCTCTAAACGATCCATTATAATTATAACCGCGTGCTCTCTCTCACGCGCACACACGCACGCATCATATACATACACGATCACTCTCTCTCTCTCTCTCCCCCACAGTCTTTCGCAAACGTTTTACACATGTACAAAGTTGAAGAGAACCGAGAGAACAGCCACGATCGCGAACAATACCACATGCACACACTCTTCAAACGATACATCTGTTTTGAAACACAAGTTGAAACACGCCTCGTAACTGTTCCTCAGCCCGAGTCTCCCCTCTCGTTTTCAATCCTAACGAATATCCTAATTATTCCTTATGTAAAACTTTACAACGTTTCGTTAAAATATACATTTATTATTGTTTAATGCGTAAAATAACGCGGATACTTTACTAATGCTAACACGGGGGAAAAAAACACGATCGATACATATATATATATATATAAATATAAATATATATATATATGTATGTATGTATGTATATATAATAAAAAAAAAGAAATGGGAAAAAATGGTATTAAAAGGGAATAGTAGTGGGAAACGAAGAATAGTATTGCGAAAAAATACAATTTTTTTCTCCCCTCTTAGGAAAAGAAAGGGGGGAGAGAAAGAAAAAGGAAGAAAAATGTATTCACGAAAAATCAATATTTGAAACTGAACAATTTGATGTCCTTTTCTCTTTCCGTCTTTGTCTTTCTGTTGATGTTTTTTTTTTTATTTTTCAAATAAAACGGTCACCTCTGTACGACGAATAATCGACGAATTGATTAAAAGAAGAAAAAAAAAAACAAAAATACGAATGTTAGAATAAATCATATTGAAAGAACTGGTAATTTATTATTCACAGCATCGAATATCTCTACTCCGATTCCTTTTTTCTTTTTTTTTCTTTTTTTTCTTTTTTTTTTCTTTTTTTTTCCACTTACTTGAAATAGAATCACACAATAATTAGATCCTATACACTAAATGCGGACAGTCTTTTCCGAAGCGAACTATGATGATTATAATATATATGTGTATGTGTGTGTGTATGTGTATGTATATATATATATAATAATCTAAAAATGTCGAAAAATTGTTGGGGCAGGTCCGAAATAAGATCAGATTTTCATTTCGTTTCACATCGATCTAAATTTCCCGTCACGGTTCACTGCCACGAGATCAAGCGTGATCGAACATAACCGAAAGCGTTTCCCGCCGATCCACCCTCGCACAAAAACAAACGTACAATTACATATCTAAATATCGTAATCGAGTAAACTTAATAATTTCTATCTAAACAACGTTGCGAAAACGTTCTAAACCTAATCGATAATTCGATTATATCTCTCTAAATACGACTAAACACGACACGACGCGTCCCCCCTCCCCCCCCCTTGCGTTAACACGCATCGTATCAATGCTTTTGAAATAATTCTACGAGAGAGAAAG
>NW_006263920.1:19830-20241 GCF_000469605.1 Apis dorsata
CGAGTTCCCGCGCAAAATAGAAATTGGTCCCACCCGTGATAAAAGTTTCTTCGTTACCGACCTATATATCTCACCTAATCGATCATCCAACGAGAAGATCGTTAGAACGCGACGAGAGTGGAGCGAAAGGAACGCCGATCGAATCCACCGATCACGCCACGAAGTAAATCAAACGCGAACGTGAACACAAAAATGAACACGAAATGGAAGAGAAAGAGGAGAAGGAGGAGGAGGAGGAAGAAGAAGAAGAAGAAGAAGAAGAAAAGAAAAAGAAGGAACGAAAAAAAAGTCAAGGGAGAAACGAAGTGCGCGCGTGAGATATGTTACATGGCACTGGCAAGAAGATGCCACAACATGGGAGGGAGAGGGGAGAGAGAGAAAAAAGCGAAACGAAGGGGAAAAAAAAAAAAG
>NW_006263920.1:20489-23765 GCF_000469605.1 Apis dorsata
GAGGAAAAGGAGGGGGGCAGAATATACCGCGCGCTAAACGAAAAAAGTCGATCGATATCTCTGCGTTTAACGATGAGTTTAACTTGTATACACATATAGCTGTTATGTACATATATATATATATATACGTGATACGGATTTTCCTACGTCTTTATGTTTTCGCTGGCAGTGCCTTGGTTTCGCGTCCAACGTGATGAGACTGGCAGTAAGCGCGCGTGATGCGCGACGTTCGCGCAAAAAAACGGATCTAAAAAAGGATCTGAAGAATGTTAAGAGAGAAGAGAGGAAAAAAAAAAAAAAAAAAAAAAGAAAGAAAGAAAAAGAATCGATCGGAGGGCGACCAGTTTAGGCGCGGGACGGTTGAGAAAACGGTGATTCGCGGTTCGACCAAACTCGAAACTAAACGAATTAATTAAGAGGTGGTTTCTGAAAGTTAGCGTACAGCGTCCATGGTATTTGAACGGGTGGCAGTGCGCGATATTTGGCAGTGACGCGTTCCTTCTTTTCTCTCTTGCGAATCGCTTCTTCTTTCCATAACGAGCCAGAACGGATCTCCCTCTTCGATTCCATTTCATCGCGGCGTTCCTCTTCTCGTAATGCTGAACACCCAACGTGTATGTGTGTCTATGTGTATATATATATATATGTGTGTGTGTGTGTGTGTCTCTCTCTCTTCCGAAACGAGAATTCAAAAGATCAAAAAAGTGAATCTCCTTCTCGCTTGGAATCGTGTAAGCTGACAATAGGCTATGCGCTGCCCTCTTTCGAGGCAGCTTCTTATATCCTTCTAAAAGAAGAGGCAGTGGCCCGTATCATCAGGCGATTTACAGATAATTTCAACTAACTATTTACATATACGCTCGTCCGCGAATATATATCCCGTTGCCGTTGGCACGTGCGCTGATACTTTTTTTTTTCTTTTTTTTTTTTTTTTTTTTTTTTTTTTTTTTTCTTTTTTTTGCGTAAAGGAAACCAGCGAGAGTTTTTTTTATATAATTACGGTTATTCCGGTGACGAATAATTTTTCACTCACGCACTCGCTCACGCACGCACGGGCCCGAAGCAACAAAGGACACATCGTAAACCACTTATGCATCCGCGGCAACTAGAGATCTATCGGATTATACAGTTAATCGTAATAATAATAGTAAGAATAATTAATCGACCAATTAGCTTAGAGTTCTTAATTACAATCGTATTGGCAGTGTTTCTTAGCTGGTGTGTGTAGATGTGCTTCTGTCCGTGTATGTGTATGTCCCAGTATGCTTTCCATCAGTTGTCTCTTTCTTCGTTTCATACTTTTTCTCCTTCGTTTTTTTTTTTTTTGCCTTCTCTTTTCTTTTCCTTCCCTTTTATCTTCTCGATAATCTTCCCTCCTCCTCGTACCAGTTACACAACACGTCGTCGACACGTCGAATAATCCACCCCTCCCACTTGTTACTTCTCTTAATTTACAAGTATTCACTTTACTCTCTACATAATTATATATGTGTACAATCGTGCGGCATCCACATTCCATGATGTCAGAAATTTCCGCGATACGAGAAATATATTTCTACGATCTCGGCGTGTCTAACCTAACACCTATGAAAATAGCGATCCGACACACTCATCCATTATCCATAAGTTCTCCTCCTCCTCCTCCTCCTCGTCCTCCTCCTTCTCCTTCTTTCTCTTTTTAAACGATTCGCTTTCGCATTATTCCCCCAACCCTTTAGTAACTCCTGTGGAAAATGTAACACAGCCATCGTGTTTCATCCTTATTCAAAGTGGTAACAGCTCTTCGTTACGGTCGTTACAGCACGATGCTCTCACGTTGTCGAATAGACGGTTCTTTTTTTTTCTTTTTTTTTCTTTTTTTTTTTATCCGTTTTCTTTTCTTTAAAGCTGTTCCTTTTTTACCCGCAGATATCCTCGACCGACCGAGTCATTTTTATCTCTTTCGATAAAATGTCGCAAAATTTTTCGACGCGTTCTATTATTTTCTCTTCTTTTTCCGTTTTACGTGGAATCGGATGAAAAACGTTGAGACGATACAGAGACTTGGAACTGAGAGAGTTTGAATTCGGGAATCATAAAGAGGATATATATATATATGTATATGTATATGTATATGTATATGTATATAATATATATTGTACAGTTGTTTTTGAAATGAAAAATCATTGGAGATTCCTGCTTTTATTCCGATTTTCCTTTTCTTTTTTTTGCCTTTATCGATTCGGCGATCGGTCGATAAGAACGAGAGGGTTAAATAGAATAATAGAAACTATTTTCTCGATTTCGTTTCGCCACGCAGGGGCAGAGTTTGCAGCATTGACATTTTCGCTGCACGTAACTTAGCAGGGAAGATAAAAATAGGTTGACGATGTTGAAGTGTAGACGGATGAAATGAAACAAGTTTTAGGCACGAACAAAGCAAGCTCGTTCCGACTTTTCTTTTTAATTTATTTATTTCTTTTTTTTTTTTCTCTCTTTCCCTTTTTTTTTTCCTCTCTATTTTTCTATCTCATTTTGTACACTTTGATATTCTTTTCTCTCCCTTTCTTTTTCGAAGAGGGGAAAACGGATAAATCTCGATAGAAATCCCATTGGCACATCGGTCGTTCGACTGTCTCTTACCGTTTCAAGTTTCGCGTCAACCTTTGTTTATTATACATTCTCGTGAAAGTAACAGCGAATCGTATCGATCTCTCTTTTTTTCTTTCTTTCTTTCTTTCTTTCTTCTTTTTTTTTCGTCTATTCTTCGGTGATACCATTTACATTCGTCTTTGGCTATTGCCCTCTGTTGTCGTCTTCTCGCAAGATTCCTTTATCCGATAACACACCGCCCATGCATACACGCCCCCTCTAAGTTCCTGTCTTTCCTACCTTTCTCTCTCTCTCTCTCTCTCTCTTTCTCCATCTCTCTTTATCTCCACGTCGCACGACAACGGCCTGCACGAATTTCTACCGAGTTGAAGATCGAGGTAGATACATCTCCTTTTAAAAGTTGGTCGAGGGTCGAGGGTGAGTCGAAACAACTTCACGTTTCGCTCATTCTCCATTCTTCACACCCCTTTTCTCTCTCTCTCTCTTTTTTTTTCTCTCTCTCTTTCATCTCGGGGGGTAGTTGAACAGGGCCCGGAAGTGCCAAGGGGCCGTTGTTAGATATTAATTGATTCTTAAGGCCACCAGAGTGATTATCTCCTTACAATCGTTAACTAACATTTAATAGTTTGCATTTTTTTTTTTCCTTACTTCTCTTTGTCTTTTTTTTTTTGTTTTTTTTTTATT
>NW_006263920.1:24183-28094 GCF_000469605.1 Apis dorsata
CGAATCACACATTATCGTATCGAGTTGTATCGTAGTAAAATTCTCGTCTCTATCTCTTGCATTATTGTTTCCCCTTTCTTTTCTTCTTCTTCTTCTTCTTCTTCTTCTTGTTTTTTTTTTATTTTTTCTTTTTGTATTTTTTTTTTGTATTTTTCTCTTTTTTTTTCTTTTTTTTCTTTTCTTTCATTTTAATTCAACTCCGACCGTCTCTCGATTGGTCTTGGTGACGACGGTCAACGGTATATAAAACGGTATCCACGGTGAGGCACTTTTGAGGCCCAAGCCTAGCTCTTCCGAGTCCGACGAGTGTCGCAGCTTCGTATCACAGGCACTCGTGGCAGGAATCGACCCCAACGTTTTCAAAATTTGGTATCGATAGGCAACAAGAATATCATTTCATCGCTATCCACGACTACTAAATATATCACCTAACGATTTCGTTCGATTTAGGCTAAATAAATTAGAATGTAGTAATTACTCTTTCTTCTCCTTTGGGTATATTCTTAGCTACGTTCGTTAATCTTCGTCATCGTTCATATCATCCTCTCCCTCCTTCCTTTCTTCTTCTCGAGTTTCTTTTCTCTCTCTCTCTCTCTCTCTCTCTCTCTCTCTCGAATCCATTCTCGTAGATCCTCATGGATTCTCTCGATTCGTGCATTACCAGTTTATAACCATCCACAATCCAATCCAAATCCGTACTATTTCGGGCCATGCATTTCCACCTCTCGAAACTCGAGAGGGCGTCTTACCCAGTGTACCCTTCCCGATTACGGTTCCGGTTCCGGTTAATTTTGCTAGGCTTCTTTTTACTTTT
Organism: Apis dorsata; assembly: GCF_000469605.1. NCBI lineage: Eukaryota > Metazoa > Arthropoda > Insecta > Hymenoptera > Apidae > Apis > Apis dorsata. Next base: position 24,998 of record NW_006263920.1, read on the forward strand.
TCCCTGTTACCAGAAAGCGCAATCATCCTGATACAGGATTTCGTCTCTCTATTCGTTCTCTCTGGTTATTCGATCGCCACGCTACTTGGTCACGCTTTTCCCTCGATCATTTTCGATCGGCATTATCACGAGTTCTTGGCCGGTTTCCGGCGCTGCTTCACTCGCATAGACGGCTCCGTGCTGCCCACCGCCGAGAACAGGGCCAAGCTCACCTCTTCCGGGTGAGACGCCGCCACTTTTCGTATCCCTACGTTTTTCGTGCTTTGTACTTCCGACTCTAATACCCATTCGTCCGGCTCGCTGTAAAATGGAAAATTTTGTGATGGTTTACAATGGAAGATTTAAAATGGAAGAAAAATAAAATAAAATAAAATAAAAGGAACGAGTTTACTCACATATCTTGAGGGTACCATCGTAACAATACTTTAGTCTTCCCGTCCATTTCTACTCTTCGGGCTAATACCTGAAGAAGAAGAAGAAGAAGAAGAAGAAGAAGAAAAGGATTATTGCATAACAATCGCGATGATCGAGAGATGATAAACGAACGATAAATTCTCTTACTTACTTGACTAGTTAGGGCCATCGAATTTCCTGGTGTCTCAGCGAGACGACCTTGCGTCCTCGACTTTGCCAGTTGAAGCAACCTGTGCTGAAGACCCTCCATCACCCCTGAATCGAAGTAATCGAACAGTCTCGCTGTTGAAAAAGAGAAAACAATGACGAGGCTGTCAAGAAGATCTCAAAGGGAAAAAAAAAAACGGTATCTACCTGACCACGGTTGCCGCCTGTATCGAAGCCGTTTACCGTTCCTTCTCACCAATTTCCCTCCGCTCTCGCAGCTCCGTCTAGCGTTATTGTTGCTCGTTTCCGGTTGATTAAAGTGTCCGTTCACGTGCCTCTCGAGAGCCGTCTGCAAAGCATATTTCGTTCGATCATCGTCCGGAATTGGGCACGTTCCAGGGAGAGCATGGATTCGTAATAAATTCGAAAAAAAAAAAAATAATAATAAATAAATAAATAAATAAACATAAAACTCGAATGAGCGATCGATCGGGTACATCATAATAATTGGCATAGATGGTTTAGATAGAAAGCGGTAAAATTGTTGAAAAAGAAAAAAAAAAGTGGCCTGGCGCGATAAGACTTTGCTTCGAACGAGACACGTTTCGTCGTGGCGAGTCGTGAGTCGTTGATTATTTCCAAAATGGTTTCCGATCCCATCACTCTGGCCGCGAGGCGAGTCTCACGGTGCGGATGAATCTAGCCGCGACCAGAACCGTAAAAAAAACGCGATCGAACTCGATCGTTCCTTCTTTTCCGGGAGAAGCGACGTGTCACAGCTCTCGATTGCGGGTGGACAATTCTTTTTTGTCCCGGCCGTCCCTGGAAAATGCCCGCCATTCTCGAGAAAACGAATCGACCGAGGCAAATTTCTCCGCTTTTTCCATTGCGCATACTTACGTGCACCCTCGAGAAGTCGGTAAAGAAGAGCGTTGCAATTTTTAACCTTCTTAACCGGCACGGATCAATTTGTCTTTCTCTCTGTCTGTCTCTCTCTCTCTCTCTCTCTCTCACCAAGGAGTACAGTTCGCCCCGATTCGAAACAACAAATTTCGAATATAACGAGAAATTTTTTACGAACGCGTAGTCCCTCGTTTGCGCGCAACGATACATTACCTAACCATCCAGTGGTGTCGAGTTTCACAACAAAAAAAAGAAAAAGAAAGAAAGAAGGAAAGAATCATCTCTGCATCTGGAATACTTCAATTCGCGAGGAGGCTCGTTGAAGTACGTAAGTTGACGCTCGTGCTCGACATAAACATAGTAGAAAAAACATGTTTCGTTATAGTTTGCACACATGGACAGTTTATTCCTCGCGCGAAACGATTATTGGCACGAATACAAACACGGGTCTCAGTCTTTCGAGAGGAAAGGACAAAGTTAGGACAAATCGGCAATAAGAGACAAACATAACCGAGAAACGTTGAACTCTGAAACGGAAAAAAGTATCGGCTTTGTGGCGAGTCTCAACTCTTCCTTCAAAATCTCACCGATTTTTCTACGAACGATCTTCGGACGAACGAAAAGCTTGCAGCGATGACGGTCCACGGATTCTTTCGTTGCGTTCTTTCGTTGTGAAGAAGAGAACAAAGGAGATTGGATCGAACGAGGAAAAAGTTTCCAATCCATTGTCGATTCGCGCTCGAAAAGATGATCGAAGAGGAATCGAGTCGCGGGGATAGAGGATTGGAATGCAAAAGACAATCAACTTATAATTTTGGCATCGAATCGAGAGGCATTACCTGAGAGCTGAATCTGCTGCCGCAGCCGTCGACTATGCACCGGAAGGGCTTGTTTCCTCCGTGAGACAACACGTGCCGTTCCAACCATCTCCTCGAACAGGAACTCCTCCCTTGCACCTTGCAACCCTGCCATTGGCACACGAAATTGTCGCTCCCTGTCTGGGTGTTGATGTGAGCTACCTGAGGAACGCGGCAAAATCACTTGTCAAACAAATGAATTTTTTTTTTCTCTTTTTCTCTTTTCCTTCCATTTTTCAATGGCCAATACAACGTACGATATCGTACGTTGACCACGTTGAAATCCTATATATCCACCGGATATTCGATAGCCACGAAAGTGTTGCGATATATCGATTTCGCGACGAGAGAGAGGGGAAAATAAAAAAGAAAGATCCGAATCCTTTTGTGTCCCGAAAACACGGAGTAACAACAACGATACACAAACGGGAAACGCGATACAGGTGGGTTCGCGTTATTATTCCATCGTACGATCGAGTTACCCGCGGAATCGAATCGAATCGAATCGAATCGAATCGAAAACGTAAGTAACGCTCAACTTTCACGAATAACACGAATTACCTGCAAATGTTCGAGAAGTTCGCCGCTCGACTCGAAGCTCTCCTCGCACTTGTCCCATCGGCACACGCCGCTGTCCGTCGCCTGTTGCCTGTCCTTCTCCGGTTCCCGTGCAGGGAATCGTATGGTGGTCGGGGCGGAGAGTATCGGCGATAGGGGTGGTTTCGATTCGCTGCTCCTCGAGTCCTCCTCCTCCTCCTCGACGTCGTCCTCGTCGG
>NW_006263920.1:28599-30454 GCF_000469605.1 Apis dorsata
GCGTTCGAGCTCGCCTCCGAGGTCAACCTGAGAATAAGGAGGAATAAAGATGGATTCCATCCACTCAGAGCCAAGATTCGACCTTACCTGAGCGACGAGATCTTGCAGCCGGGGATGTTCTTCAGCACTTCGTTCGAGATGGGCAGGCTGGGCATCGGCTTGGGCAGCTTCTTCTCCATCTTACCGTCGGCCCTGGGAACAACGACCAACGGGGGCTTCTTGGTGGGCGGCGGGGCCATGGCGAGGTTTCTCACTTCCCAATCGTTGCCCGACGCGGCCCGTCCGCTCGGCGACACGGCGCCCAGGTACTTGGCCAAACCGGCCTTGTTCCTCTGCACCGTGGCAGCTGGCCTTCGAGATTCCGACGAACTCTTGGCGACCAGCACCGACATCGTCTCGCTGTTCTTCTTGATCTTTCGATCGAGAAGCAAAAAAACAAGAAAAAAAAAAAAAAAAAAATAGCATCGATCGTTAGTGGAAAAAATCGAAGGGGGAAAATAAATTCGATAAATTCGAATTAAAAAAAAGGTTGGAAAGTCACCTTGGGTTGCTGGGGTTTGATCTGCGTTTTGAAGTACTCGGTGATCTTGCCCTGGGACTCGTGATGATGATGATGATGATGGCCGGCGGCGTTGTTCGGTTTGCCGGCCGATTTTCCGCTTCCCCTGAACCCGGGATCCGCGGCCCCGGACCTCGGCAGGGCGCCAGCCTCGGGCTCGCCCTTCAGCCTCTTGTAGGTGGAGCACGCGGTGGCAGCGAGGGGCGGGGTCCAGGGCCACTGGGGCCTGGTGCTGATCTGCGAGGAGGGCGCCAGCTTGGGTAGGGACGGCAGTGGACTAGCGGACGCGCCCCTTATAGCCGCTACCCCCTCGTCGCTGCTCGTGCTGCACGGGGAACCGGGCTCCGTGATGTCGCTGGTACCGCTGCTGCTGCATTCCCCGCAGGACACGGCGACGCCACTGCGAAAAATCGTCATTGGTCAAAAAAAAGATATCGCGTCAATAACGTCGTGCAATTCGTCCATCGACGACTGATAAATCGTTCTTACGTTACGAAATTTCCTTTCTTTCGTTCTTTCTCTCAAAATTCCATTCCATTTTTTCGGGGGAGGGGGAGGGATGTATCTGGTCGCGCGTGCGTTTTTTTTGCGGTTTAGAAATATAGGCGGAGTGGGGAGGTTGATGGGAAACGGGGAGACTAGCGGGGAAATTGCACGTTTACCGGTTAACAGTATTAGCAGCAGCGCAAACCTAATTACAGGGTCAGACACTGGCAATTGGGGCGGCGTTTGAGGCGAGAGGGCAGCCAGCCAGCGCCACGAGCCGTTCCGCTCGTTCCCCTCCTCCCCCTCCCCGAGGAAACGCAACCGAGGAGTCGAAATCGTTATCATTTTCGTCAAGCGAGAGTCATTAACTCGCGGTTGAAATTCGAAGGATGGGAGTAGGAAGGGAGAAAGGTAAAAAAATTGGCGAGTGGGGACGACTTTAATCGATCGAAGGAATGAAGAAAAATAAAAAAAAGAAAATTGACGAAATTAAGTGGATGTGAATGGATGGATGGATGGATGGATGGATGGACGGAACGGTGGACGGAAATGCGAGCACGAATTTCTGTTTAGTTGGCGAAACAGAAAACCTAGACTCGAGTCGGTCGCTTGCACCTGCGTTACGGGAACGGTATTGCAAAAGCAATCGTATCGCATGCCAGAGCGGTAGTTCGCGTTTCGCCGCGAAAAAGAATGCCCGTTGGAATGAAGTTTGCGCTCCGCGCGCTCTGGAACGAGGATTGAATTCACGCGCGCGCGCGCTCGAACGCAACATCGACGCCGTTTCTGCGGCCACCGCCGAATACCGTT
>NW_006263920.1:30655-30902 GCF_000469605.1 Apis dorsata
CCTTCTCTCCCCGTGGCACCTGCCTCGCATCGTGCACACCCACGACATCGATCGTAACCGATAATCGATCGAACGAACGGTTTCGTTAGTTGGCGACCGATAATTGGTTCGCGCTCGAGCAAAGTCGAACGCGTGCGTGATGCACGCTTTGATGCGGTGCTCGTTAACGAGGCAACCCTCTCTCTCTCTTTCTCTCTCTCTCTCTCTCTCTCTGCTTAATTTTTAATTCCTCCTATGATCGTTGTCG
>NW_006263920.1:31149-37028 GCF_000469605.1 Apis dorsata
GGTGGGCTCGGGTTGAATAGATTCGATCGAAACGATTCGTATTCCAGTTTCACGAGACGATGTTGTCATCGTTCGCGGCGGTGATAAGATCGAAAGAGACGAGATAACGAATCCGAGGGATAGAAACTAAACTAAACTAAACGAAACGAAACGAAACGAAACGGAACGAAACGAAACGAAACGAAACGAGCGTTTCTAAGGTTCGCGTGATTTCTCGTGATTTTGCGCGTCTCGTCGGCGAGCAGTGACCGCGACGGCGTAAATTCTCTCGGACGATAAAACGCGATCCTAGTTTTCAGGGAAGGAAGGAGGAAGAGGAGGAGAGGGAAAGGAGGACGCGGGCTCGCTCGACCCGACGGAGGCATGCACGCCGCTCTCCATGCTTTTCGCCACGGCGGATATTTTCGGAGGCGCGATCGTGCGCCGTGCTGTCGACGTCACCGGAGAAAGAAAGACACTGACCTTTCCACATTACGATTCCTTTCCGACATTGCGTTTACGCAACGACGCGCTCTGTCGGCCGAGGGCGAGAGACCAACCGGGAGAAACCAAGTCGCGCGGTCGTTCGTTAAACTCTCGACCGGCTGGTGAATGACGGTCATTGTGCCATCAAACTCCTTTATCGATTCGAGAATCTCCTCTGGGTCGAGAGGGCCCTCTTCGACGATCGAACGTCGCCTCTTCTCTCCTACCTGGATACGAATCCCCGTCTCGACCCATTTCTCTCCTACGTTCCCACAACTCCTGTTTCTCTGTCTATCGAAATACCAAAATTTCTCATCTCAACCGCGTAACGCGTTCGCGATGTCGATATAATAAATAAAATGAGTAACGCGATACGAACGAAATTTTTCAAACTCGAAAGTTTATTACGAAACGTAAGGAAGAAGGCGGTACCTCCGGTGGTGGTTTGGAAAGGAACAGCTTGCAAGTTTTTGACAATTTTTCTTCGGGAGTCGTATCGCGTGCTACATCGATCCAGAGATCTATGTGGCGATAGGATCGCGAGGCCAAGTTCTTGCGGATCACGCTACGTAGATTATATTGTCCTTGCAGGTGGCTCCTCCGTTCGGAGGTGCACCAAGGCTTGGACGATGCTCGCACATACACGTATCCACGCGTTTCCATCCACTCGACCAAGCCATTCTCTCTCTCTCCCTCTCTCTCCTCCCGTATCCGCTCCACTCTTATTTTCCTACACACCGTTTCGCCAATGTATCGTCTCTCTTTCTCTCTCTCATTCTCCACCGAGCCTTTCTCCCTTCCTCCTTTTACGCGTACTATTTACCAGCGAAGTGCACGTTTCACTCTCAGGATTTCTTGTCCACTTTACCGCCGCTCTTTTTCCTACATTCGTCCCCCTTCCCCATTTCCTCTAGGTTTCCCGACCGCCGAAACATCTGTTCTCCGCGACCGAGATTAAACACCGGGAGCAGCATTAGATATTATCGAAGCGGCAAAACGACGCTCGTCGAAACTTTTCGAAACTTTCGTCAATTTCTCGATCGTTTCTTTTTTCCCATATCGAAACCAATGCCAGCACGTGAACAAATTTTCAAAGCAACGGCGCTAGTGTCGTCCGACAAAGTTCTCGCAACACCGTTTAGCTTCTTTCGACAAGAGACAAAGCCTTTTGCGTAGCTGTTTCTCGAATCGTTCGATCGCAATGGACTTCTTGAGAACAACTTGCTGTTATCCAATTATAGAAACTAATCGAACAAATTGCGCCTTCTTTTCCCATTGCTTCCACTTATCGAAAAATTACTTCAACTATTACTATTACTTCAACTATTCCATCGTTCTTTCCGCCCTTTTATTCCTCGAACCAGACGAACATCAGACGTGTCCCCTCTCGTCGCGCATCCACTTGTTTAGCCTTTCTCTCTCTCTCTCTCTCTCTCTCATGTTCTTTAATTCCCTGTGTCGCGGCCCCTNCCCCTTCGCAGATTGTTCGTCACCCCTAAGTTCATCCGATGTCTTCCTCGGTTGTCGCTGAAACATTGTCCATCGTCCTTTTTTCTGCTAAATCGCTTCATCCCTCTCTATCCTGACCCCCGCGCACCCCTCCAGACCCGAATTCTGTCCCGTTCCCCAACGCGCGCCTCTTCACAGCTATCCTCGTCCCACTCGTGTTAACCTCTTAGAATTCCGCTTCGTGGCTCTTCGTCCCTCTTCGGGAAATCCATCCTTCTAATTCCTCCGCGTCCTTCGCTCTCCTTCCTTTCTCGATCCTTCTATCGCTCGCTTTCTCGCTCCTTTCTTCGCTTCTCTCTTTCTTCTTCTCTCTCTCTCTCTCTCATTTTCCTCTCGCCGCTCACTCTCGCTAGTCACCACAACGAAGTTTCTCTTTCCCTCTTTATTCTCGTTCCCCTCGTATCTTTCAGCTCCATTCGCCCTTTCTCGCTCGCGCACCGTACCTTCCTCTCCCTTCCCCCTAGCTCGGGCCGCGTTCCTCGCGCGCGCTTTCTCTCTCTCTCTCTTTCTCCTCTCCCCCCTCTCCCCCCCCCCTAGCTCGGGCCGCGTTCCTCGCGCGCGCTTTCTCTCTCTCTCTCTTTCTCCTCTCCCACCTCTCCCCTCCCGTCCTTCTCTCTGTCTCGCCCTCCGACGTTGCCTCTCTTCCCCTTCCTTATCAGCAGGCCGTAGGCTTCGAAGCATCGGGCAGCGATGGGAATGATGCCCTCGCACACAGTTTTGCTCGTATCGATTGCGATTCCGATCATGCCCATTACCACTCGATAATATCCTCGTACGATGTGAATTTTTTTCCTCTCCCCTCTCCCCCACCCTCTTCTCTCTTCGCGATCTTCTTAGGCGATCGATCGCGCGCCAACTTCTCTCCCGCTTTTAATTTCTCGATGCTATCTTTACTTAGGGATCTTCGGTTCGTAATCGCCGTTTCTAGCGTGACTAAAGTTATTATTCATTCCTTAAAGTGCACCAAAGAGCTTCGAGGTTGCAAAACAAGGCTACGGATTAATCATGCATTCCCCGACGTTCCCCGTTTGGTCGAAGGTTTCCGAACCTTATTTGTATCGGTCCCATCGCTAGCGCATGCGCGTCCACACAAACGCACACGTTTTCTCGGTCCGTCTCTGTCGGTCGCAGGTCGGGGAAAATGGTATTCGCGCAACTGTCTCCTTCCTCGTCTCTATCGAGGAACCGTTCTCTATCCTCGTCGAACGTACGACGGCGGAAATGCATGCTCACCTAAATACCTCGAGTTATATTCACAACTAGAACCGACCGCGCGGACAAGCAACGATACCGCGGTTGCTCGTTTTAATTTCGAACGATCGAAATACTTCTAAAATCTACGAAAACCATCGAAAAAATTCTCCCGATGAACGATACGATGTTTCGATCTCCGTTCTTCTCTTATTCTCTGGAAAAAATATTCGACGATTTTTTCTTCTCTCTCTCTTCCGAATTTTTCTCGTTACATTTCCCGTCGCTTTGTGAAAGCGAATTCTCCACCTCGATATAAATTTTTTTCTCGAACACGATGAAATCTAATGTTGGACGAGGAGAAGGAGGAATCGGGCGTAGGAAAGGATAATTTTTCGATCACGGCTCGAGGAGGCATGACGCGTCGGGAGATGGATGTTCGATGGGCAGCAGCGTTGCGTAACTGACCTACGCCCAATCCGCTGATCCTCGGTACGGTCACGCGAACGCACGCACAATACCGGCACACGGGCTCTCCGTCCCTCCACCGCTCGGCCCATTGCGAGAGCGCGGAAGGGTGCGGTAGGGGTCGCCCCCTGCTAGTAGTGCTCGATTACGTAATTTTCCCGGGGAAAAGAATTTCTTTAGGACGAAAAACGACTCTCGTGGAGCATCCACTTTTGGATGGATGGAAATAAAAGTTGATCCTACCCTTTGAACTGACTACCTCTCGCCCACTTCTCGTTTCCCGAGGATCAAGTCGATCGACACCCCTTTTCCAGCCATCGTCTTAAAAGAAGGGAACGTTAATCCGTCTCGAGGCATCGATACCGTTCAGCTTCTTAAGAGATCGCGAAAAGGGATCAGGAAAGGGAAAAAAGTTTAAAAGAGAGAGGGGACAGCGGAGGAATTAATTGCCGCGAATCGACTCGACTTCGACTTCGACTTCCGGCAACTTGGAGGGGTCAAGGTTCGACGTGCCGGTCGGCTCACCCGGTTTAAAAATAACGGTTTCGTCGGCTTCCACTTCCGTCCACGGAACGATGTTGTCCGTGCTAAATTTAAAAGATTTCGCGATCATCCAATAACGTTACATTTGATATCGAATCGATATCAGAGATTTCGATCTCCTAGTTGACGACGAAATTGAACGTATATAAGTCGAATATAAATCGTGGATAAAATACGTGTAAGTAAACACGTGCGCCGCTAATGAAGCGACCATTCGAATGATAATGGAACGCGCTTATAAACCGCGAACAGAGGCGGCGTAATTTTAACTGGCTATGTTTGAATGCCGGCTCAACAGCTGGCCGGCTTTGAAAACAATCCACTGCCCGCCGCGGAGGGTAATTTAATCGTCATTATTGCGACCAATAAACAACGATTCTGGCATCCCGACGCGATACCTAACGGCTCTGCCTCGAGTGGACGCCGCTCGAGTGGATATTTCAACGTTCGCGCGTCGGAATATAATAACATCGCCAAGACTCACGACTCGATCGATTCAAATGGAAAATGTTTGGCCCCTTTCAATCGCCTCGCCCGAATCGGTCGTCGACTCTCTCTCTCTCTCTCTCTCTCGCTCTCTCGGCCGGGGAGGAATCGCGACCGTGAATCGTGGGAAACGACTATATATATATATATAGAAAGAGAGAGAGAGAGAGAGGTCGATATCCAGTGTCGAATCGAACGGTTGTTTTTAATTGCCCGTTTAACCGACTACAACCGTCGTTTAATCGCGTCTGACGATCTAAAATCAGATTTACGACACCGTATCCGGTGGACGGATGTCGCATCGATCCGGCTATTTCGGATCCGTGTGATAATTTTCCTTCAACGGGGAAATTCAACACCGTTCAAACTTCGGAAAACTCAAGGAAATATAATATAAGGCGAATTCGTGGAAACGTTTCTCACGTTTACGGTTTTTACGTTAATTCGGGAAAACCTCGACTGTATATATACATATATATATATATATATATATTTGCAAGCATAGGCGAGTCGTACACGTGGCGAGAAAGGAAAACTTATACACGTGAGGTGCGCCGATTAACTCACGGCTGTTAACCGGCCGTGTTCCGTATCGCGATATTAATCTCTTTAATAGCGTTACATCTACTATACCGCGTAGAGAGGCCGCGGACGTATTAATAGCTTCCTACAACAGCATCGTTTCGCGTTTATCGTTCTTTCTCCTCGCCCTTTCCGGATCGTAAACGGCTCCCCTCGACACCTCGTATTTTTCCCACGTTGAGAAGAAAGCGGCGTTTTGCCACCGTTGCGGTACCGTTGTGCTACGCACGGACCGAGATCGGGTCGAGCCGCGGATCGAGCGGCGGAGGAGTGGGGGGAGGGGGGGAAGAGAGGGCGCTGCTTTCGCGGCGATAAAATTCGTCCAATCCTTTTCTAATCTTCTCCCGCTAGAGGGAGGGACGGACACACGACAATCGGGTGGGGAGGAGAGGGTGGATGTTGAACGGTGACTCGCGAACGCGAACCGTGTAATATTAGTCGGGATAGAGAGAGGTCGTCGACACGGATTATATACATCGCACGTTTCGAGAGCTTACTCTGCGTTTACACGCGTTTACGCGCGAAGCGGTCCGCATTTAGTTAGATCTCTAAATTATCCCTACCGTACAGCTCCAATCCGCCGCCTAACAATCGGGACCTGACAGTTTAGTGGGCCGTTTCTCAACCGTCTTCCC
>NW_006263920.1:37052-37423 GCF_000469605.1 Apis dorsata
AAAACGTTTCGTAGAAACGTTCCCCCCGTCCCGCGGCCAAATCTGCGGAAATTCGAACGTTAGGATGGCGCCTGTGTGTAAGCAAATTCCAGGAACGAGTCCGGTAGCTGGAACGAACCGATCCCTTTCGGTTTCCCTTCCAAATCCAGCCGCCGGGTATTCAACGTATTCAAAGGGTGAGAGGGAGAGAGAGAGAGAGATGCATCGGTTTTAATTAGAGTTTGGATCGTAATTGACCGAGGTTTGCGGGACGCGTTATCGACTGTTCGACAATCAAGGTGACTAACGTTTGCTCGAGTATGCAAAGAGGAGCGAGGGGGGGAAAAAAAAAAAAAGAAAAAAGAAAAAAGAGAGAGAGAGACAGAAAATTG
>NW_006263920.1:37481-39320 GCF_000469605.1 Apis dorsata
CGACAAACGACGCGAAAGAATGGCGAGTCGGAAGGAAGGTGTCGAGAAGGAGGAGGAGGAGGAGGAGGAGGAGAGGTGGAAGGAAAACAAAAGGCTCTCGCGTGCGTTCCGAGTGACGTGGCGTTTAACGTTTGTCCAACGCGAGCTCGTTCGATCTCGTTCTCGAATAAACACGATCACGAGGGCGAGAAGGAGGAAGAGGAGGAGGAGGAAGGAAAGAAATCGCGGCGGCGCTCGATCGATCGATCCTTCGGTTCGGATGGTGCGCGATCGCGAGGCGGCTATCGTTAACCGCATCGACATCTGCATCAACGTCGCGGTCATTGCATACGGATCGCGGAATCTGCTACTTGGTATTCGCCACCACGCGCTCCGAGGCCTTAGCCAGAGTTCGCCTCGCACACGCTTCGCTCTCTGTCTCCCTATACTTAGAACCGAGTCTGCCCGTTCTCCTCTTCCTCCTCCCTCCCCCCCTACGGAGGACGGAGGGAATCCGGTCAATCTCTTCTCTGGTCCGCTTCTCCTCCTCCTCCTCTCGCCCCCTCTTTCTCGACCAATTCATTTTCCTCTCGAATTCGAATTTTTGGAAACTCGAGAGAAAAAGTTTCCCTCCCCTCGATTTTTCCAATTCTCTCCCTCCATTCTTTCTTCATCTTCGCGAACAAAGGAACGAACGCGTTCCTTTTCGATTCCCCTCGTATCCGACGGGGAATAGTCGGACAAGATTTAAATATTGGCGAGGATCGTTTTCTTTTCTTTTCTTTTCTTTTTTTTCTCTCTCGCAAAACAACGTTTCTTCTCCTTCTTTTTCTCTCTCTCGGGACGGAACAATCGCCACGCGATCGATTAATCGAGGGGGGGCAAGGCGAGAGAAGCACCGATCGTCCTCTCATTCGTTTATTCTCGTTCAGACGCGAACGCGTCGTTGGACGGTTTTCGCGATGAACTCGTTTTGGCGAAGCAACGAAAATACGTGAACGGTAAGATCGCTTCTAGGATCGTTTCCAGTCGTCGTTCGACGACAACTTTTTTTCGTCCATTATTCCAACCGTTTTTCCATCCGTCCCCCTCTACCTCCCTATCCTTCTCTATCGACAGTCTCTAAGCCTAACGACCGTCAATTAGCCTCCGAAGCCCGCGCTAGGTAGGCAGAGGACTTCGCGGACACCGAGAGGCGCGCGCAAGCGCGTTTCGCCACTCGTTATTATCCCATCAAGGTGGCCATCAAAACGGTTTACGATTCGACGTCGCGATACCGTTTGCCGGTAATAACGGAAAGATATCTCGGTTAACGTTTTTCCATTCCGTTCTCGAGAGAGCGAGAGCGAGAGCGAGAGAAAGAGAGAGAGAGAGAGAGAAGAGAGAAGAGAAAGAAAGAGAGAGAGCGTAAGTCTGTCGGTGCGCAGCAAGTTTAAACTAAAACGTGATAAACGACGTGACGCGTCGTCAACACGGGGATACGTATGGTAAAGTAGGAGGCCCTGTTGTCGAGGCTCTGTTGTCTCCGTGCCAACCGGAAACGCGAGCACCCGTGAAATATTCGAATAAGCGTTCGTTCCTTCGAACCGTTCCTCGAGTGAAACGGGACAAATCGGATCCCCTTTTCCAGATACGATCCGATCCGATCCGATACGAAGGCGGGGGAAAAACGTTGAAATTCGAAACTCTCCCCTTATTCTTATCCGCTCCCTCCTCGCTCTCTCTCTTTTTTTCCTGCTTTTCCATCGTATAATAGATCGTGGGACTTGATCCAATATACGGGTGACCCCTGGTGACGCCAACCCCCGTCACTCCTCTACGGAGAGAAAGACAGAGAGAGAGAGAGAGAGAGAGAGAGAG
>NW_006263920.1:39627-41829 GCF_000469605.1 Apis dorsata
GGAACGCAGCGACTCTCGATTTCGTTCTTTCTTTCGAATCCCGAGGAAAAAGAGGGCGAGGAAAATAAATCGGGAAACAATGGATGGATGGAACAAAATTCGAAAAAAATATTATTCGTCCCAACTTTTCTTTTTCTTCTTTGAAGAAGGAGAGAGAAAGAGAGTAAGAGGGGGAAATAGGAACGCAACGACTCTCGATTTCGTTCTTTCTCTCGATCCCGAAGATAGAGCGTAAATAAATTGAGAAACGATCGGATTGAATTTTTATTCAAAAGATTTAATTATTGAATATTTTTTTTTTCAAGAAAAATAAATTATTTTTCTATAGTAAATTTAATTATCAGAACAATATTTACTGTTTCATATTCATTTCGAATAATTTTAGTTATAATGAATAAATATTTGGTAGTTACTATTAATTTATAAAAATGAAGATTTAATTATAAATTGAACAATATTACTAATAATAGTTTTAATTTATTTGAAAATTGATTATTTAATTTAATAAATTTTAATTTATTAAAATAGAATAAATTTAATATTAATTTATAAATTTATAATTTTTAAAATAATTTTATTAGGAACGATTTCGAGATATAATTTTTATAAATATATCGAAGAAGAAAATATTATTCGATAATTCTTCCTTTCTCTGATACGACGATCCTCTTTCGATCATTCGTTCTTTCGACTTCCCCTTTCCCCTCTTCCTCCATGGAGGGACACTTTTTGCAGTCGCGTTAGCCGTGGGCGGAGAGGGGCAGGCAAACTCGGTGGAGGCGCACGGTTCTCGTGAATCTCGTCCACTTCCTTTCGAATTCGACTTTTTTCGAATAAAAGGTCGAATAAAATAAGAGGTCTCCCTCCTCGCCCTCCTCACGCCGAATACAAATTTCGTTTTCGCCCCACTTTTCATATCTGTTCATCGATTGTATTCTCGATCGAGTAGCTAGTTTATCCTATCTAACGTAAAATGATTTTACAAACGCTTCTACCAATAAAGAAATAAAGAGACTTATTATTAAGTGTGCAAACAAGTTTCTTCCCCCTTTTTTTTCCACGATCCTAACTTCCAACCGAAACCTTTCCTAGTCCTTTCGACTACTTAAGGATCTTCGTAGGTATTTGGAATTATATTCCAGAGGGTATAATAAAACTATAGAAATTTATGAAAGTAATACAAAAATGGTCTACCAAAAAATTATTTAAAACTTTAAAGCATTCTACATAAAGCTGAAAATAGTCAGGACGAAAAATTATTGTCCGCTGTATGACTCACTAACTCTTCCATTTTTCTTTTCAACATTGGAACGAATTAGGAAAGAAATTTTAACGTTTAAAATTTTAACAGTGGAAACATTCGAACTCGTGTAGAGACGAGTGATGCGGCAGATTATTCTCGCGACCACCAGCGTTACTAAAATATCAATGGAAGAACCTGGCGCAGCGCGCTTGGCCCGAGATTTCGTTGGAAACAGCATTAAGACCGCTCTAACAGTTTCCAGTCCCAACGATCTCGAGCGACATGTCGCGTGAAAAGCTTAGGAGATCTGCTGCCGAAATGATTGGCGCGAAAAATCGTGGCAAAGATTCGAATTTTAATTTTAATTTGGAAGACAATGATTCAGGTTCGGATGCAGCCCGAGAAAATTGAAAAATCCGAAAAAATTGACAAGAAAGATGGGGAGCCACTCGAAATCTTGTGCCTGATTCGTGTAATAAAATTTTGAATTTGGAAAAAAAGGGGGGGAAAGTATAATTAGAGAAGAGATAGCACAATAAATAAAGAGCTGTCGAGAGCGCGCCTCGAAGCGTTAAGAGTTCGTCGAAAGATAGACAGAGAAGGAGAAAGGAAGAAGTCGCGTTTTGGGACAAGCAACGAACGTTAATGGATAGAGGAGCAACACAGGTGTGGTGTCGGTAACGATCCAGCCGAATCCTAATCTCCCTTTCCAAAAACTTGCGAGATAAATGCGGGAAGCACCCTCCGGAAAGCGAAGAGGGAAGAGTTAATAAGAGGGGTCGAGAGTCGAAAACGGGGAGGAAAACGGGAGGAACTTTTCGTTTTATTCGCGTCGAGGCCATTACCATTTTCCCCGTTCGGGACTTTGACCCGGGTGGACGAGGGGAGAGGAGGAGAAGAACGAGAGAGAGAGAGAGAGAGAGAGAGAGAGAGAGAGAGAGAGAGAGAGAGAGAGAGAG
>NW_006263920.1:41856-43165 GCF_000469605.1 Apis dorsata
CGTGAGTCCTCGCCATTAACAACGATTTGAATATAGGTAGCGAGGGGGTGTCGAAACGACCTCGAAAAGCTTCTCTCCCGTAAACGTTTAATCACCGTTCCCTCCATTTCCACGCCCTCCCTTATCCCCCCTCTCCTCGCGTAAATCCTACGGTTATTGGCGTCACGCGTCACGTTTCCGTTTCGTGGGAATTTCGAATCGAGGAAAGGAACGCGGAAAATCGGGAAAATTTCCAAGAACGAGAACGAAGTATAGACGAGTACAAGCCACGGAGCTTCAGTCTCTTCGCATTTCTATTTTGATCTCTGAATTTGATCTCTTCGCGATGACGCGAACTTCCAGTATGTTTTATTCAACGAGAAATTAGGGCTTCTTGCAATCGCAGTGAAAACATACGAATAAATGTTATTCGAAACTTTTATAACAATTACTTTTTTAATAGCCAACTATTATGCTAATAATAACAATAATAATAATAATAATAATACAACAAGGGAAAGAAAGATTCGTAATTGGTGCCGAGAAGCGAAGCATCAGATCAGTCGTGGATCTCGCGCCATTTTCTTCGGCGGGAAATTCGAAATCTCGAGGCGTTAATTCAACCTGTACACAACGCCGCAGCAGGGAACGGAATGCGTTTCCCCGCCTTCACCCGTGAAAATCCGTGAAANAAACCAATCAGCGAGAGATAAGAGATAAGCGCGGTGGCTGGCCAGGCCGGCGAGCGACGGACGACTCGCGTAATAACTCGGCCGGAACCAAGCCACGATCGACTCTCCTTCTTTCTCTCTCTTTTCTTTCTCTCTTTCTCCGTTTCCCCAACTTCGACAACTTCACTTCGCTCGAACTCCGAATCGAACGAGCACGATTCGGATTTCGGAAAGCTGCTTTTTCGAACACCCGTCAATGTGATCGTACACTTTGGAATACATTCTTCCTTACCTTCTTTCCTCGAATAATTTTTTCCCTTCGTTCCGCGAATACGGCGCATAAAGATTCCGATTAGCGGTGGATCGCGAACGGAAGAAGCGCAAAAGGAAGAAGAAGAAGAAGAAGAAGAAGAAGGAGAAGAAGAAAAGTGGACGTCGCCGTGAAATTAATCGGGACGATAAATCCCCGGGAGGGGAATAATTATCGGTCCGGGACGGAAATATCGCACGCTTGGTCGTGAATCCCGCAAAAAGGAACTATCGAGCTCGATTTCGATGGCCCTTTCTTTATAAACACGTTATTCCGGTCTCCCCCTTTCTCTCTCCACTCTCTCTCTCTTTCTCTCTGTTCCATCCTCCCCTCGAATCCCCTCGAACCG
>NW_006263920.1:43656-45861 GCF_000469605.1 Apis dorsata
GGAAGGAAGGACGGAAGGAAGGAAGGAAGGAAGGAAGGAAGGAAGGAACGGTGTCATTACTCCGTGTGGTTGGTTCCGAGAGCAAACCACTCCCATTATTCGCCGCCGTCTCTCTCGCTGCGAAACTCTTCCGCGCAAGTTCATTGTCGTCGAGGCAAACCTTGGCCATTCGCCTGTGAATAAATATCCAATGTGTATGTGTGTATGTGTGTGTGTGTGTACGGAATATTTAGGGACAAATGATGAGACGAAAACTCGCCTCGTTTTTTTCTTATTTTTGCTCACTCGCGATTCCCTCCGAATCGCTCTGAATTCACGAAATTCGAATGAAGAATCGAACGAGCGGAAGGTGAGGATCCGAGCGTTCCCGTTACGCGGCACATCAGGTTTTTGACACGAAAACAGCTGGGATACGGAGGAAACCGCGCTCGAAACCGCAGAACGAAAACCAGCCCGGAAGAATTGGTCGCGCTCCGCCAATTCTACTCGTCCTGACCAAGGCATCTATAAAAATTCACGAGCGTGTATTTCCATTAGCCATTCTCGAATCCTTCGAGTCCTCGCGAGCGGTTAATAATTGCTGCACGGCTGTCGTTATCGAAGATGTAATCGCACACGAGGCAGAGAGAGAGAAAGAAAGAAAGAGAGAGAGAGAAAGAGAGGCAGTGATGGGGAAAAGACGATTGAAGGTTACTTCGACAATAAAATAGTTATAAATAAAATATTATATAAGCATTTTGATAATTACTCGAATAAGTAATTTTATTCGAGTATTTTTAATTGGTTAGATCTTCGTTTTCCTATGAAAAAAGAATGGAAGGAGCGAAGATTCGCGATATTATTTATAGACACGCGAAAGGACAACGAACGTATCTCTGATCCGCAGTACACTCGAGACCACGATCGATCGACCTCTCGACACCGTGTATATTAAGGTTGCCGCGACATTGCCCGTTCAACGTTTCAACGATCGATAATCAACGAACGAGTCGAGCGAAGGAAAAACTAAAGAGCGCGATAGACGACTCGTCACCAACAGAGACGGAGAATATCCCCGAAATATAGCTCGGAGAGAGAGAGAGAGAAAGAGAAAAAGCTTTCGCTCGTAAGAAATTTTTCGAAACGAATTTTCTATGGAACGAACGATCCATCGAGTCACGTCGGACGACACGGTAAACAACGGTGGCGACACACGACGACCGCTCGAGGAAAGGAAGTTACGTTTCCTCCAGGTTTCGTATCCATGGCCTGGGCATGCCTCGAATTCGGAATTACACCGGGGTCAGGACCCGGAAGATCTTAGATAGCCCTTGAATTTCCAAGCACGCTAAACCTGATCACAGGATGGATATCTTCCTGCCTTCCGCCCGCCCCTCCTCTCTTTGCCTCCCCTTCTCTCTCTTCAAAACTAACCTTGTTTTGTCTTTCTACTATCTTATATTCCTCGCGATCTATTTTTTTTTTTTTTTCTTTCGTTTCAGAAACAGAGGAGAATTTCATCTCGACCTTGGTCAAACTTCGTTTCGAAACTCTCTTTCTCTCTCTTCCTCTCTCTCGAGGAAATTGTGAAGAGCAGACACGGGGTCTGATGGTATAAAAATAAAAGGAAAAAAGGAAGGAGAGAAACAGCTGCTCTTCCTTAAAACTATTCGAAAGGAAGATTCGGCCGATGGAGGGGGTGGGTTTTATTAGTTTAGGGTAGCCGGAGGAACGAGGGTATACGGTAGGTACGCATTGTCCCGAGCACAAGCCGGTAGTAAAGTCCGGGTAGAGGGTATACAACACTAAGATCGAATACCGTTTTCCACCGAATCCTTTCCAAAATCCTTCGTTTCTTTCTTGCGAGACAATCGTATATACAACACTCTACAACACATTATCCCTTTCCTTCCTCTCCCTCTCCCCCCCTCCTTTTTTTCCAAAACCTTTTCTCTCTCGAAATAAATCTCGAACAAATCAAAGGGGGGGGAAAAAGAAAGGAAAATAAGAGAACGTACTTTAGCGGCATACCACGAAGTCGCTAAAGGAATCCTGGCGGAATCTTTCCCTCCTCCTCCTGCGAGCGAACTCGAATCCAGCCTCTCCTCTCGGCGAGGATCGCCTCTCTTTCCACGCGTCCACCCTTTATACGGCACGATCGATCGGCGGGACAACTCGTGGCAACCTTTCGAAACGGTTGACCCTCCTCCTCGGAAACAGCTGGCT
>NW_006263920.1:46033-47349 GCF_000469605.1 Apis dorsata
TCAACAGGGTGGAAATCGTGGAAACTCGCTCGTCCCGCCTCGCCGTGTGTCACGTGTGTCCTCGAGCGAGCACTCGCGCACTTCCGTTTCGAAACGACACAACACGCGCAACACGTCTTCTTCTCGTCTCATTCAGAGATTAACCACGATTTTTCTCACAATTTTTCACACCGCGAAAAATTAACGAGAAACGAGTTGCGAGAATCACAGGCTGTTCGAGGGAAAGTGGAGGAAGAAGGCTAGTGGTGGTGGTAGAAAATCGTGGAAGCGACCCCTTGGACGCGCGTATCTATCCGAGAGCGGGGCACGAGGAAGACTGGAATGGAAACCGAATTGTAGGGGTCCCTTCGTGGTGCGTACGTGACGGGGTGAAGAGGGTTTCTTACCGATGGCGGGAAGAAGGGGAAGGCCTGGAGGGGTGGCGATGACTGAGAGGGTCCGTTTATCCTCGGTGTCCCATAGGATCCGCGTTCCCTTCCTACTCGCTCTCTCTCTCTCTCTCTCTCTCAATCTCTTCTTTCCTTTCTTTCTTTCTCTCCTCTCGTAGTTTCGGTACGCGTTGACTCACCCTCGGTACGAAGCCGGGGGCCTCAGGTAGAAAAACCTGCGACCGGCCCTCGGACCGACACACGGGAAACAAGTTGTATATATCGATGTCGAACGGGGCCCCCGACAAATTTGTTCGAAATTCCTTCGAGTCGAGAATCGGAATACGCGAATATCCTCGGTAAATTGCAGTTTCCTTTGCCAAGCTAAAACGGTATAACTTACGTGAAATGGTATCTTTGCGAAGATAATAATTCGAAACGTAGGTACGTTTCGTCGATTTTCCATCGTTCGTATCGAGCCAGGTAAAAGCATTTTCGAAACTTCTTTTTTCTCGAAACTTCTTCGAAGGAGAAATTTCCTCTTGAAAATTAAGATTACAAAATTGAGAAACATACGTGAACGAAAAACGAAGAAATATTCTCGATACATAACCTCTTTTGGTTGTTACTCCACGAAACCTAATCTAATCTACAGCCTGGTAATTAGTGAACGTCGAGCGCGCGTTCGAAGAGTGGGAAGACGACAGTTCAGGACGAGGCAGAGTGTGTCTCGTAGCTCGGTTGGTCAGTCGGGAGATGGAAGGAAGGAGGGGAGGGGAAGAGGAAAACGAGAGAGAAGTGGCGCTCGGCTCGCAGAGAACCGAGTGAGCAGGCATACACGTGCGTAACGGCGATGCGCTCTGCTCTGTGCTCGCTCGTCGATGCAACGAGCCCGCCACTCGCTCGTTTCTAGCTTCACGTAACGCAACCGCGTTTCCGCTCGGCCGC
>NW_006263920.1:47415-48456 GCF_000469605.1 Apis dorsata
TCCGCTCGCCCACTTTCCCCCCTCCCCTCTCATCCTTTATCCCTCTAACCAATTTCTTTATATGAAAAAAAAAAAATAAATAAATAAATAAATAAAAATCAAGATTAGAAAATTGTTGATTTATAATCTCTTTCGATCGACGAACCTGCGTTACGCGAGAGTTCGAGGTCGAAGGGCGTTCAAAAATAAAGAAGAAGAAACAAATTCATCGCTTTATTTCGATCTTATACTTGTATGCATAGAAATAACGATAGGAAATGGGAAGAATTTTATGAATCGGAAGAGAAATATATGTATATATATATATATATATATGCGCGAAACGAGTGAAAATGCGAGTAAACTCAAGAGCGAGGTGTAGAAATTTCGCATGGATTAACAGCCTCTTCTGATGGAAAATGGATATAGAGAGAAAGAGAATGTTAATGCACCTGTACCACGCAACCGTTCATTATTTACGGCTGTGAACGCCGTAATATCCCGGCTGGAGGCCGCTATACGTCTTAACCTCAACCGCGCTTTGTTTTAAAACGTTTTTCGCACGAATTTCGTCCGCGAACCTCGAGAAAAAGTATCGATATAGACTCGAACACCTGTAACCATTTTATCCTCAATAATTGTGTCGTCTTGTTCGAAGCAGAGGAAATAGAACTTCTCTTTTTTTCTCTTTTTCTCTTTTTCTACTGACTCGATCGGTAACGTTTATCCGACGAGAGACGCGAAGCTAACCAAACTTCCATACCCTGTCAACCCGATCGAGTCGAAACCAATCTACATCCTCTGAATTAATTAGGGGAACGATTTCGAGGCGGAGAGTCCTTCGTTGTCCGATTTTCTCCGCTCTGTTCACTCGGCTAGGGTGTCGATAATTGAACACGGAACTCTTTACACCCTCAAATTTTTTTGATAAAAATTTTCGAATATTTTTCGACCGCTTTGCACCGCGCATTTTTCGAAGATAAAGATAATGGCGAGTGAGGAGGAGGAGGAGGAGGAGGAGGAGATACACGCACGGTCGAGATCAAACGGTTCCACCGTTTC
>NW_006263920.1:48673-49080 GCF_000469605.1 Apis dorsata
AATGGGCGAATTACCGTTCGATTTGTAAATCAAACATTGGCGTAACACCAATATTGCGTTAGAACCGCGTTTTATCGTCCGATTCGCGCGACCACTCGCCTGGAAATCTTCTTAACGAATCTTAACTTAACCTCCTCAACTTTTTTGTCAAATTTATTTATTAGAGAACCCTCTATAAATCTATCTACGAGGGAAAAAAATATTTTCTTCTTCCTTCAACCCTTCCCTCGAGTTCCTTATCGCGCCGCCTCTATCCTCGAGGAAGATATGGATTAAAATTTCAACAACGCCGACACCGACCGGTCGTGTCGAAAGGGTAGGTGGCGCCGGACTAACGGGTCACTTTAACCGTAATTAAAGCCTCGTTTCCATCCACCTCTCTCCTTCTCGAAATCTCCTCCTCCTCC
>NW_006263920.1:49521-50011 GCF_000469605.1 Apis dorsata
GCGATGAAACGAGAGAGAGAGAGAAAGAGAGAGAGAGAGAGAGATAGAGAGAAGGAAAAAAGAAAAAGAAAAAGAAAAAAATTCGCGCTCGAATTATCGACACCTCGTGGAGAATGGAATCTTGGGAATGGAAGATGTAGAAATTGTCGGCCGACAAATGAACAGGACACGGAGGACCAATTGTCTGGGTCTCCGCGATCCCCGACTACATATACACACGCCTAGTGTAATCCACGCGATTATTACTCGCCAGGATATATGCAGAGTCTATTGTTTGGAGGCGAGCAAGAGGGATTAAGGGTGAGGGAGGGAGGGGGGAGGGAATCTGTCTGACAAATTGGCACTTTTGTTCGTTCTAACGATATTCACGGAATATTTAGTAATTCCCCTCAAGAGACGCGGATCCTGAGAGAAGAAAGACGAAGAAGGTAAAAATGGTTGCGATCGAGGCGAGAGAGAGAGAGAGAGAGAGAGAGAGAGAGAGAGAGAG
>NW_006263920.1:50104-53042 GCF_000469605.1 Apis dorsata
ATCACGTGGTTGGACACGACTCGGCCTCGCTTTCGACGCTCGCCTTTCCTTTTCCGTTCCCTTCCTTTCTTCGGAAGGGATTCGCGGCACCGAACACGGGCCGAGCAAAAATCGGGAGCAGGTTGCACCGGTATCCTTATTGGCGAACGCGCGCCGGCTAAACGAGTTTTAAAGTGCCGGTTTTATCGTCGGCAAAGCGCGTACACCAACTCCTTAAGCGGCTCGCCCAGCCATCGGTGTGTATCGCTCGTTCGTTCCACGAATAATCCTCCCCGAATATCCTTCGCGTATACGCGATATTCCTTCTTCATATGCGCGTTGGTCGTGCGCGATTCTTTCGGCAAAGGGTATAGAAAGATACGAACGAACGAACGAACGAACGAACGCGCGCGGTCCCACCACGCGGAGAAATGAAAAACGTTTTCGAGGAGAACGGGTCGACACCCACGCTTGAGCGAAGGGAAGCCACGACCCACGCGATTCACTTCTATCCACGGGAGACGAGGAGATAGGATTCTAAACGATCGATACTTAAATTATTACTTTGAATATTTTTTTTTTCCAACGGATGGAGGAGGATAATTCGTTTGGAGGAGGAAAGAAGGGGTGTCGGCGGAAAGGCAGAAGAGAGAAGCGGCATGGAGAAGGTCGAAAGTGCATCGACTCCGGCCGGTGCACCCGTGAGACGGTGTGTTTAATCGAATGCAAATACGTGCAAGTTCGTCGGTCGGGTGAACTGTACATGCCAGGACGGGGAATCGGAGTGGGTGCTTCATTCACAGAACAGCCGGCTTTCACGATAACCTCCCATACGCGTCCATTTACGATCGTTTCCTCCCCCTCTCTCACCTTTCCCTTCTCCACGGCCGAGCCGCACGGCCCACGCCTCCTCTTTATTTCCAACTCTGACGCATCCTTCGCCTCTCTCTCTCTCTCTCTCTCTCTCTCTTTCTCGCTTCGTTTCTGTGTCACTGCACCTTTCTTTGCCGACAGTCAGTTACGCGGATCCCGCTTGTTCCTCCGTTTTCTCCGCGCCGGAACAAACGTCCAGTCGAAACGTCCGACACGTGCCAACGATCGTCCGTATATATATATATATATATATTATTTACACGGAAATACGAAGGATTCTTTTCGCGATCGAAGCGCTCTCGAGGCGAGGTGGTAAAAAAGAGTACTACTCGGTCGGGATTAACGTGGCTGTTGAAAAGGTATCTCGTTCCGTCCAATGGTTCGCGATCGAGCTACACGTACTTCGTGAGATACTCGAGCGCTCGTGTAATGGGCCACGAGATGTGAAACGACATCGAGCCGGAGAAAACGAGAAAGACGAGATATAGAGGAACGTTCGAATATCTCTCCAACGACTTGCTTTTAACGACGAGTGGCACGATTGCTTCGAATATCCAAATAATTTTACATTAATCCTGATCACGATCCTTCGAGAATTCGAATCGAATCTAAACAGATGGAAAGAGGGAAAGAGGGAAAAGGACGAAGAAGCATCGTCGAGTTGGCTCGGCGAAGCGTAGTCCGCGAAGCGTGTCGGAAACGGAGCGAAGCGACGGGCTTCCGGTTGGAGCGGAACTGCGTCACGAGGCAGGTTCAGTCATATGCGCGAGCGCGGTGGGAGAGACGAAAGCGAGGACGGAAATGGCCGCGGGCTGGAGGGAAGAAGAAAAGAGCGAAAGAAAGGTGTCGACACGGGCAACAGGACCGCGGATTCGCAGTTGCTGACCTGGGTTAACGGCCTACCTACCATTTCGATGCCGCCTTCTTTCGTCCACGCCGAATCTTCTCCTTTATTATCAACGATTCTTATCCCTTATCCTACTCGATTCGCCTAATTATAATTCGCGTAAATCCTTCGAGAATTCTAGGAAATTTCGAAAATTTATAATTAGAAGAAGCTTTCGATAAGAGATCTCGACTTCGTGCGATCGCAAAAGTGGCGAGTGAAAATCTCGGTGGACGGGCCGATATAATAAAATATAATTGGAAACCGTACATTTCCTCGTAAATTGGCGACGATTCAAAATCTCGCGAGTATTTCTCGTTCGTCCCTAGTCGAGGAGAGGAAATGACCCTGGTATAATCCCTGGACGCAAGGTTCGTAACGTTTGTAAGGTTGTAACGATGACTCGGCTTTATCGGCGTTCTCGCGATGCGAATCGAGAGTTGTCCCTGGCCCATATATAGCGTAGGTAAGCTCCATCCGCAATTGCGTAACCGTAGCCAATGGTAAAACGCAACGATCGGTTAGATCGTAGGCGCGCAACGCCTTGCTTCGAAACGCGAGCACGAGTGGCGCGCGAGTGGGAAATTCTTGTTCCACTCCATCGACCGGCTCTCTCGGCCCTTTCACGAGCCAATTATCCGTGTGTGCTCGTTCCACCTTTCGTCGCTCGTGCTCCGCTCGCCCCTTTTTTCCTCGCCTATATCGCGATCGTAAACAACGGCCGTGACAAAAAAACTTCCATTTTCCTCCGTCCGTGTTTTGAAACCACGATCGCGCCCAACCATCGAGTCCAAGGTGAACGACGTCGAGTTAATTTCGCGGTGCGCATCACGGCGCTCGCAACCTCTCTGGATCAATTATGCAATCGAGTACCCGTTACTTCGAGTTAGTACAACGAGCAAAAAAGACGAAGAAAAGGTAAACGTCGCGTTTTTTTTTTTTTTTTTCCTTCTTCGCGCCGATTCGTTACATCCACTTTTCCGTTCCCACGACAGAGAAAAATTCTCGTCTCGCGTATATTATTATTAAGCACGCGTAACCGCTCACGGTATATATACGCTTATCGATCACCCGTTAGCCCGTACGCGAATCCGCTGTCGCAGCTATGCTGTGTCGCGAGGCTAGGCGTGCCTATGCACGACCGTATTCACCTGCGTATTCGTTCCCGCTAATAAGCGATTGGGAACGCTAGGCAGGTTC
>NW_006263920.1:53088-54271 GCF_000469605.1 Apis dorsata
TCGTCGCACAATTTCCACCGTTCCGTGATCGAAACGAGGAGATAGGTTTCGCCGCGTGCAAAGGCACACCGCGTGTAGTACATTCGTAGAAGACGATTCGTTCGTTATTCGGCGAGGGAAACGCCACGGTCTGGCGCGGAGAAACGCCTCGCGTGCGTTACCTCGAAAGGTCAGGTTTCCACGCGGTTTCCATCCGTTTCCATCGACCAACGAGATAATACGCGATAGGGATCGCGAGCACATAGTGGATCCCGGCGTAAAATACGAATCGGACGAATCGGGCGGGGAAGAGAGGCGGGAATCGGCGAGGGAATGCAAAGTTTGGCGGGCGTATGAGCGGGTGCGGAGGCGCAAGAGGGGGGAAAGGGGGAGGAGAGGGGGAGAGGGAAGGAAGGTCCAGGCCGGAGATTTAGCCCTCTCCGAGTAGAAGCGCGGAGTCGAGCACGCGGCTACGGCAAGAAGGTCAACGCACCTCAGCCAAGGACACATTCTAGACCCACACAGAGGGCTTCCTTGTGTGAGCGGAGATGCGCGGGCAGACGAGCGGCGAGCGGTCGGTTCCCGGCGCGCATCGACCATTCGCAGCCACGCACACCGCGCGCTCTCTTCTCTCCCGATCTATGCAACGCGCGCACGTGTGCAACCCCGTCTCTACAAGCCGTGTCCTCTCTACTCTACCGATCGGGAACCTCGACCACAAATTTCAACGACCGCCCGGTTCACCCGCGTCCATTCTTCGCTCTTTTACTCTTCCTTACCCAAAGCCAAACCTTCGATCTCGCGCTGGGATTATCCCGTGCTTTTGTCCCGTTCTTTTTTACGAACGATACGAACAATAATGGATCGCGTCGCCAAGGGATTACGAAACGGAGGAAGATTCATCCGCGATATATCCTTCTTTTCTTCCTTTTTTTTCTTTTTTTTTTTTCAACGATCGACGCGGCGGTTCGATCGAGAATTTTCCCGAGAAAAAGTGGAGCGCGACGGAACAATGGGTGGCGACGGAAATCCGCGTTCGCCGCGTCTGCGCCCTTTTTCCTCTGGCGTGGTGGGTGGAGGAGGAAGGAGAGGGAGGGCGAGAGTTCGACCCCGATCGGGCGTCGTCGCCACCCTTCTCCCATTTCCGAGGACCAAAGGTTCCTTAACCCGGTGGCGCGCGTATGCGTGGCCAGCTGACCCCGAC
>NW_006263920.1:54884-55427 GCF_000469605.1 Apis dorsata
TGTAAATGTTCGGAAACGAAACCGTAAGTGTGGCCACGTAACTTACTTTGGAAAACTTGTTATTCCACGCTCGTCCAGATAAACGAGAGACGCTTCGATTCTTCGATTATCCAAACACGATCCGCCGATCGATCGATCGATCGATCGATCGATCGGTTTCAGCGTGTTAACGAGCACGCGTCCGATATTAAGACCGCCTCAGGCCTCGCAGATGCTCTCTCACGTCGGAACAGCTGTCCGTCCTTCGAAACCGCTTCTTCTTTCGGGAGACAAATGTCTCTTTACACTCGGCTTCTCGAACGAACCGTGTATGCAACTACTCTCGGAACGCACGAAATCGATACAGGTGGACCGCGACGGAGGAAAAAAATGACGGAGACAATGAAACGATTGGAGGTCGATTCGCGGAATGGAAAAATAACGAAGCGGATCACCGCAACGTGGCCAACGGACGAGATTAAAAAGCGAACGAGGGACGGAGTCATTTGGAAAAATTGGACTTTCGCGGTGGTGGAGGGTCACGAGGTTTTTTTTTTTTTCGGT
>NW_006263920.1:55465-56351 GCF_000469605.1 Apis dorsata
CCGTTGCTTTCCCACCTAGCAGTAAATACGTGGGTGGAAGTGAATGCACGCGCCTCGACAACAACCGTTGACGGTTAATTCTTCCCCTCTCTTCCCAATTTTTCCATCCCGCTACGTTGTTCCTCGAAATGGAACACCCGGTATCACCCGAGAAAGAGAGAGAGAGAGGGGGAAATTCACAATTGGTCGATCGGTCGGAGAGAAATAGAAGATAACGAAAAAACGACAAGGCAAGGCAACAACCACTCGCGACCTACTTACGCTCCTCTCCGACAGGTGAGAAATAATCGAGCCACTCTTCTTCTCCTCTTCTCCTCCTTTTTTTTTTTCCTCTTCTTCTCGAAACGAGAGATCGTTGGGGGATTTCTTTTCCACGGGAACGGAGACGAATATAACCAGTCGATTTCTCGGAATATACTTGACGAATAGATAGATAGATAACTAATTCCATTTCGAAACGAGTGAATCACCATTGTCGCGAGCCGATTCAACGATGCTCGCGCGCCGCGAGATAAAACTGTCACGTTTGCACGATCCCCGATTAGATTGTGTATCGATATATAATCGATATCGTCCCCTCCCCAGATAGATACGTCCACATTTTTCGTATCCACGCAATTCTTTGATTACTTCGTATGTACGAATACGACTTATTCCTTCCTCGCGATCGAATTGAGTTCTTCTAAAAATCGATCGAACTCTGTCCGATTCGAAATCTGTTGCAACGTATCGTCTCTACGCAACGAAAATAGAAAACTTTTTCAACGCTATTTATAGAATAAAATTATCTCATAGCAGATAGGAGATAATTCTACAATAGTGAAAGCAAGAAATATATATGAAAATTCGAAGATTGCAACTCGATCGAAAATGAAGAATCGTATTA
>NW_006263920.1:56548-59720 GCF_000469605.1 Apis dorsata
TTTCGCTTCCCTTCGCTCGATTTTGAAATTTTTAAACTCTCGAAATTTACTCTCACAACCGTTTGTGATTTCTAAGACACGCCTATTGGGACGACGCGATCGACGTTCGGTTACCGATTTTTCTGTTTATCCAGCGCTCTCGCCGCTTCTCTCGCCGTGTTTCGAATTCGCCGCCGAAATTGGAGATGGAATGCGACCGGCTGGACGCAAACCTTCCAAACCCTCGCGCGCGGAGGCATCGTTATCGCGATTTATAGGCGTATCGCGCGTCCCGTGGCGGCCTCGTGCGATCCAGATGCTGCCGCGTAGTTCAAGGTATCGATAACGGCGCGCTCGAAACGGTTTCGCCCGATTCAAGTTTTGCCCGCGCTTGTCCAATAAACCGGTCGCGTATTCGCCTCTGCCCGCTAATTAATGCGCCGCGCCTCTACATCTTGTCCAATAAATTAGCTTTATCGATGCGCGTGACAGCCGGTTTATAAATGCCGTGTTGCCGTCACATCACGGACGACACGTCCCGCGCGGAGGAAAGCGCATTGCTCGCATTCGGGCATTTCTTTAATTACTCGAGGTTTTCGATCGAAAGCATCGAATTTTTAGAATTTTTAGAATTTTTGAAATTTTTGGAATTTTTAGAATTTTTGGAATTTTTGGAAGGACGATGAATATTCGATCTCCTCTGATGTATATTTCTTATTCTCGCGATTGGAATTCGACGATCGAAATAAAAATCTCGAATAAAGTTAGTTTGAGTGTGATTATTCGTTAAAAGTAGCTGGAATAATTTATTTATATGGATATAAATTTTGCCATATGATATTACAATTATTATTTCCGATTATTATTACGTTTTGATGAACGATAAATAATCGAAGTAGCTTTATTAAATAACTGGATTAAATTTTAGCTGTTCATCGATTTTAAAATTTACAAGTTTTCGAAGAATTATTATATTTATTATTATATTATTATATTTATGAAAATCCTTTCGTATTTTTCGTTTTTCGATTAGATACGACGATCGATGATCGATGATCGATTCCAAACGAGGAATTTAATAAGTTTTCCAAGAACTTGTGGAAACTCTTTCGATCCACGCACTAAAGAGCAAAGGCTTTTCCTCTCAGCGACTGTATTTCTCACGCGATCGACGATCCATCATCGAATCCAAACGAGGAATTTATAAGCTTCGTCAGAAATGTTTTCGATCCGCGCACTTATCGCTTTTCTTCTCAACGCGATTGATGATCGATCATCGATTCCAAATAGAGAATTTATCGATTTTCAGAGAAAATCCTTTTGATTCACGCATTCTTCGCTTTCCACTCAATTATATTTTTCACGCGATTGATGATCGATCATCGATTCCAAATAGAGAATTTATCAATTTTCGATTCACGTATTTTTTATTTTTCCTCTCAATATTTCTCATGCAAATTGTCATGCAATTGGAATTTGACAATTAATTATCGATCATGGATTCCAAATGAAAGATTTATAAATTCATAAATTTTTAAAGAAAACTCTTTCGATCCATAAATTCTTCGCTCTAAACGAGTTATATTTTTCACGAGATTGATGATCGATCATTGATTCTAAATAGAAAATTTATCGATTTTTAGAGAAAATCTTTTAGATCTACATTCTTCGTTTTTTCAACGTTGTATGCTATATTTCTCATGCGAATTGCCATGGAATTGATTACCGATCATCGATTCTAAATAGAAAATTTATCAATTTTGAAAGAAAATTCTTTCGATCCACAAATTCTCCGCTTTTGCTC
The DNA here is from genome assembly GCF_000469605.1 of Apis dorsata. Classification (NCBI taxonomy): domain Eukaryota; kingdom Metazoa; phylum Arthropoda; class Insecta; order Hymenoptera; family Apidae; genus Apis; species Apis dorsata. Next base: position 58,332 of record NW_006263920.1, read on the forward strand.
TCAATATTTTTCATGCGAATTGCCATGCAATTGGAATTTTACAATTGACGACCAATCATCGATTTCTAATGAAAAATTTTTAAATTTATAAATTTTCAAAGAAAACTATTTCGATCCACGAATTCTTCGGTTTTCGTTTCAACGAGTTATATTTCTTATACGATCGACGATCGATTCCAAAAAGAAAGAGAATTTATAAATTTTCAAAGAAAATCCTTTCAATCCACAAATTCTTCGGTTTTCGTTTCAACGAGTTATATTTCTTATGCGATTGACGATCGAAATAAAAAATTTATCAATTTTCGATTCACGTATTCTTCGCTTTTTTTCTCATGCAAATTATCATGCAATTTGACAACTGACAATCAATCATCTAACGGAAAATATATAAATTTATAAATTTTCAAAGAAAACTCTTTCCATTCAACGAGATATATTTTTCACGCGATCGATCATCGATTCCAAATAGAGAATTTATCAATTTTCAGATCCTCGTATTCTTCGTTTTGCCTCTAAACGAGTTATATTTTTCACGATTGACGATCGATCACCGATTCCAAATAGAGAATTCATCGATTTTCAAAGAAAACCCTTTCATTCTTCGTTTTTCCTGAACGCGCGATTGGACACGACGATCGATCCAAAATGAAGACAGTTCGAAGAATATTTTATTAACTACAGTATAAAGAAGAAGAAAACCCTTTCGATCCACTCACTTGCTTCTCCGTTTCATGCCGCAAACTTCTCACTCTTCACCCTCCTTCTTTCCTACTATCTTTCCCGCCACCGAACTAATTTCGATTAACGATTGATCGATCGATCGATCGACCGATCGAGCAACACTCTCCTCAACTTTCAACCCCGCCCGTCCCACGGACTCGAAGCAACTGGCCCCACGTGGAGCCCCACGTTCGGAATCGGCAGCCGCCGCCTTTATTTTTGTCCATGCCTCCGAGGAGCCCCGTGCCGTGTAATACCCCATGGACGGGCCACGCGCCCAGCTCCACCATCTCAGCCAGCCACCCCACAAAGAACGACCATCCTCTTGCGCGAAAGATTCGTTTCTAGACTCTAGATCTGTTTCACTCGAATCAGTAATTCCAGACTTGGAATCGGTGGAATTTCTTACATTCTTAATTTATAATGATTTCTTTTTGTTTCTATAATATATAATGATTTCACTTTCTTTTCGTATATATATATATTAATATATAATTATATATATAATTATTTATATATATTATATATTCCTTTGCGCTCCAATGGTGACACTTTGGCATCACTTGGATCTATATATGGTAATGATATTTGAACGGCAACAATATTTATTTGTGTTTGATTCTTTTAGAATATCGCTTCATAAATAGGTTCCTAACCTCTTTATGTATA
>NW_006263920.1:60521-61998 GCF_000469605.1 Apis dorsata
TATATATTATATATATTAGATTAATATATTGCTAAATGGATAGATTTTTTATCTCAAATTAGATGATCGCGAGTCGAACAACATCTTCGGTCGTGGCGATAGAAATATTATTTTCAAAGTTTTTGAGATTTGTAAGCGTGGAATACGGAATAATGAAATTAATTGGAGCGAAGATGAGTTTGATTTTTCGTTACTGAATGACAAAATTACTTTTATTCGTGAAGAAATTAACGATAGAGAGAGCAATGATGAATATAGAGATGAAATAAGAGGTATAAGAAGGCGAAAAATAAAAATAATAGATAGGGAATGTGAAAGCAATCAAATGAGATATCGCGGAAGATAGGGAAAATTCTAAATGGATAACACGCATAGAATCGGAAAATATATCGCGAAGAATAGAATTCGATGAAAAATTTGTAGGATTGCAAGTATCTTCGAATATAAATGTACCATTAGATTTTTTTAAACTATCACTTTAACTGTCTATTATTTTACAAATAAAAGTAATAAGTAAATAACGAAAAATCAAACTCATCTTCACTTGAATAATTTCATCATTCCGTATTCCATGCTTACAAATCTCAAAAACTTTGAAAATATTAATCATAAATAAATATATATTTATAATTATTTATAGTTATATTATATTATATATATATTTATACTTATATATTTACTAGAAAATATAATATTTCTATTCCCACGACTCACTAAAGAAGATGTTCGACTCACGATCACGGTTTAATTTGAGATAAAAAACCTACCCATTTAACAATATATTATTCTACACCTCATAAGATTATAAAGAGGTTAGAAATTTACGTAGCGATATTCTAAAACAAATCAAACATTAATAAATATCGTCACCGTTCGAGTTGCCGCCAATCGATCCAACCGAGAGTCACCGTTGGAGCGCAAAGGGTTTACGAGAGAAAAAAAAATTAATCGAGATCGCGATTACTGTTTCGATGCGACAAGGCGTGAAAAAAAAAGGGAAAAAAAAAGTAGAAAACTCGATCCTCGAACGGCGAGCTCGTGTGTCGCGCGGGGAAGGAGGGGAGGGAGAGGAGCAATCGATAAAGAAAAAAAAACACGTCCGTGACCATGATTACTTACGTAAAGGTAGTCGGTCGACATCGATCGATATTGTTACGTACCTGTAACAGAAATCGAAACGGGCGAGTTGTTATTTAAAAAAAAAAAAAAATCATACACGAATTTCGATTACCGGAATCACATTCTTTCTTTGCTTGTCAATTCCAGAACTTCTGTTATATCAAGAATCCGCAAGAATCGGAAAGAAACTCGTTAAAACGAGTGGAAAAATTTCGTTCCGTTTCGTTTTCGAGGAGAGGAAAAGAAAGGGAGATTTTCGAAAAGAGAGGGGACGATCGATCGCTTTTTAAAAAATCCGTTTGCCGAGAGCCGCTCGCGTCTCTTCTCTTCCTCCCCCCACCACCGCCGTGAGTGTCGA
>NW_006263920.1:62341-63229 GCF_000469605.1 Apis dorsata
CGAGTATATCTAATTCGACCAAGTGCCAGGAAGCTCGAACGCTTCTCATTTCCTAGGTACTAGACCGCTCGTAATTTTCCAATTTCCTACCGAGTCCTGGCCTCCTACTATTACTACTACTACTACTACTACTATTACCAGGTCCTAGCCTACGCTTCCCCTTTTCTCGTTGTGGGTGGATCGTTCTCCGTATCTCTCTCAACGGACGGACAACTTCGTTCCAGGCTCTGGACGCTCTGGATTTTCGCGGTTTGTTCTTAAAAAGCGATGGTGAAAATCCTCGGTTAAATCCGGATAACCGAAAAATACTTGGCAAAGATCGAGTTAATTAACTTGATCGAAATTTCCTCTCCGCGATTCTGATCGATGATAGAAACGCGTCCTTTTAAGAAAAAGAGACGCGTTACATACACACACACATATACACACGGCAACAGGTGTGCTCCTTTAAGAAACCGCGTCGCGGAAAACGCGGCAAAAGGTCGGGAAACGTTCCCTCTTGTTAACGGGTGTTGACGTCACCACGCGTTGGCCTCGCCATTCCTCGAAGAAAGAAAGAAAGAAAGAAAGAGACCGAGGCTCTCGAAGGAAAATGGGACATCCTTCTCCTCCTTGTTATCGGATATCGGCTAGCCTTTAACGATAATACACGCGGTCCACGCTCGGCTCCTCTCCCTCCCCCCTCCTCCCCCGCCCCTCTCCACGGTTTCGATCGGTGCCAGGCCTTTGTGCAACGAGTCGCGTTCACGCTAGCCTTGTGCCTAATGACGCCTCGCCGAGAAGGGAGAAGAGCAGAGTTTCTTCTTCTCGTACGATCTTCTCGCCGCCGAATCACGCCACGATCAGATTTCGATTAGTCTAAGCTCGAGGGAACCTCGAGCGCGGCGG
>NW_006263920.1:64059-64696 GCF_000469605.1 Apis dorsata
GGAACGGAGAGACAAAAAAGAGACGAGACTCGAAATGAGAGGATTTATTTTTTTTTTCTTTTTGTTGCGTGAAATCGAGAAAAAGGGAATTCTCTCGAGAAATCGAGACGCAAAAATACGCAAGAACGCAAAAAAGCGAGATGACAAATTATCGACTTCAAGTCGTTGGCGCGGATCGATGGATTTCCTTCGTTCGATCGTTTCGAGAAAGAAGAAAAAAAAAAAAAAGAAAAAAGAAAAAAAAAAAGAAGACGGCGTTTCGCAGCGGTACGTGAGCGGACGCGCAAACCTGCCGCGCTCGTCGCGAGTCCTGTCGAGAACGATTCGAAGAAAAGGCGTTCCGCTCGCGGAGAAACGGTAAGAAAAGGAGGCGAACGAATGCAGAGGAGTACGTATCCGCGACGACGTTGCGGCGAACATTCCCAATGAGCGGCTTTGTCTTCCTCTTCGCGCGCTCGCTCACCTCCGACTAAGCTAACAGTAAAGCGAGACGCGATGCCCCGAGCTGTATATCGTCTTCCGATCGGAAATGCCTAAAACGATCCACGCTGCGAATGGAAATTACGCTAACGGTACATCGAACCAATGTCACTCTTTGTTCGCAAAAAAAAAAAAAAAAAAAAAAAAAAAAAAAAAA
>NW_006263920.1:64925-74412 GCF_000469605.1 Apis dorsata
AACGAAAAAATCGAATCGTCGACGAATTATCAATTTACTATTCATTGCTGAAAAATCTCGCGAAAGGAAACGTCTACTTTTTGTTTCTATCGCGGTATTTGTACACATATACCGGTCCGAAACGATGATCCGTACCTAAACCTCGACGCATTGATGTAAAGTATCGATATAATGTAAAAATATTTTTATTTCTCATAATATACGTAGGTTAATTATGATTTCTAACGATACAAATTTAACTTATAAACAATTATATCTGTAATAAGCTAGATATAGTATAGATATATTAATATTATATCGAAATAATTAATAGTTTTGAAAATATTTAGATGAATATCCGAATTACAGCTGTTTTACTAGCATGCGGTTTGTGGTGTCAGGACTGTCAACAAAGCGTCTAAAAGTGGGGATAGGCGGTCCTAGCGAAGGACCCCTCTTGCCCCTGTGCCGTCCCGCGAGACTTCTTTCCAACGGTAGAACGGTACTCGTGCACTCGTCGCTTTCCACCCGAATATATCTAACTTTACCTTCGACTCGCCAACGATTTTCGAATCGTCGCTCGCCACGAACCGAATTAAGACGTTCCGTTCGAGCGTCGAGAAAAGATAATTGGTATCCTCGCGCGACGCAATCGTAGTGTATAATTAAAAAAAGAGAAAAGAAACGAAAAGAGAAGAAAAAAAAAAAAAAACACAGACACAAGGTGCGCCCTGTTCGTCGACGTTTTACAAACGAGGCTCGTATCGCGTAGGCCGACATCTCGATTAACGGACGAGAGCGCGATCGTCGCGAGCGATCGTGCGTGCCTGCCTATATCTTGTCACCGGTTCGCATGCAGGTAAGTCGCAGGGTCGCAGCTGACCCGGCTTCAGCGCCGGCCTTAATCGTTATCGGGTGGTGCTCGTAACCGGTAATTACAGGTGGCACCGGCCGAAACCACCTGTTACTTACCCGTACGTACGAGTTATAAGCTTGCGTACTCTCTCGCCTGTACCCAAAAAAAGAAAAAAAAAAAAAAAAAAAAACGCGAAACGGGAGGAAAAGCAAAAGATCTTTTCTCGCCGTTCGTTTACCGATATTTGAGAGGTAACGCGACACGTGGACGGATGACTAAGGAGGAAAAAGATAATTGCTCTCGCGGACAAAGAAAACGCGCTTTTGTCTCGTGCCGCGTGTTTAACCATTGAATCATCGTGAACCGCTTTGTATTATTGTGCTCGTAGAGCGGAAAAAAGGAGAGAGAAAAAAAAAAAAAAAAAAGAAGGCGAGTAAATTTCGCGCAAACCGATGAATCGATCCTTTCTCGTGTGGCGATGTACAACGTTGTTGCGTAACCGTTACCGTACGATGCACCGTGATTTTATTCGCGGAAATGAAAACACGTACACGTGTTTACGTGTAATACGCGAAGGATGGAAGGATTGCGTCCATTTCTTCGCGACACGCGGCCCGATATTCGAAGCGAGACGAGTTCTCTCGAGTTATCCCCTCCCCTCTCCTTCTCCTGAGAAGGAAGGAGGTCCCGGAAACGAAGGCTTTCGATCGTCACGAAACGTAAACGCGTAACGCGTGGTCGTCACGGGCCGGGGCGTTGCCGGCTGTATATTAATTAACCGCGGTGACATCGTTCCGACTAATTGCCATTCTCGCGTGTCGTCCTCGGCCGCCGCTCTACGATTCATCGTGGAATCGTGGAACGCGTCCCTCAAGGCCAATTCGAGAACACATTTCTACGCATCTATTCCTCGATCGAGGGGACAGAATGCGAATTTCTTAATTTCTTAATTCGAGACGAGTTAACTCGAAGTAATTGGGACACATTGAGGGCAGGACGTACGTTAGGTAGGTAGGTAGGTAGGTAGGTACGGTGCGGTTATTGTTCGAGTTTTTCGATCGGTCGGCGCGTTCGTGGTGCCCTCGTTCGTTCCTAGCCCGACACATAAATCACCTTTCTTTCATCTTTCGCGTCATTAGTCCCGCTGACGTGGCGCTTGTATGCTCGCTTCCCACAAAGCCATCCCTGCCCTCGTCAACGTTACCGCGAGGGATCCGTCCTAAAACCGGCCCTTTTTCCTTAACGCGTTCCAAATCGAAACGCGACTTTGTCTTCGTTGCGTTTCTTTAAAAAAAAAAAAAAAAAAAAAAGAAAAGAAATATTCGAAAATCGATCGAATCGTATACCGGTATTCCCTCGACCGTTCGTCGATCCTTGGCTAATTACCGCTATCGATCACGCGTGAAACATTCGTTAAACGTTCTCGATTCTGGTGCCGTTCTACTTGTCGTCCGTGTCGTAAACGATCGAGCGTGATACGGATACCATATCGAGAGAATACCTTTGCCTTTGGCGAGGTAAGAAAAGAAAAAAAAAAAAAGAAAAGAAAAGAGAAGCGAAATCAATTCCGCGTCTTAAAAAAAAAAAAAAAATATCTCGAAAGAAATAATAAAGAAAAAATAAGAAATAATAAATAGCTCGAAAGAATCGACCGTTCGCTCTCTGCCCGCGACGGATCGCATAGGTTGTCGACCAGACCTCGCCTCCAGGACAGGGTTACGCAAGAGCGGAGGGGAAAATGGGTTGCATCTCGTGGACGCGAGGCTCGCGAGGAAAGCTCGGTGATCCGTGGAGTTGGCTCGGTCTCCCCGAAGGCAGCGAGGTGTAGCCGGATGGAAGGTGGAGGTTGGCAAAAGCGCGGAAAACGGGTCGGAGGGTGGAAGAGGTGAAAGAGGGTCCTCGTGATATCTCGCTTCCGCACACCCTTCCACGGACAAAGTAGCGCACGTAGCGCCTCGAGGGTACTTCTTCCTCTTCTTCTCCCTTTTTCTCTTTTTTTTTTCCCCTCTTCTTCTCTTCCCTCTCATCATCCTTCCTCTTCTCGCAATTTTCTCTCTCTCTCGATCTCGAATCGACTCGCGTTAGATACGATACGCGTTCGAAGTCGTCCATCGAAGACAACGAAAACTCGACGAGTCGGAAGCGAAGTGGGACTCGTCGAAAACTCGAGGCAACATCGTCTCTCTCTCCCTCTGCCCTATTTCCCTCCGTCTGAATCTACTCTCTCCCTCGCTCCCTCCAGTCTCCGGCATCCCACCACTCTTCTTTCTCACCCACCTTTTCTCTCCCTGTCTCGAGCACGTATACACGCACGAGCCTCTTTCTCTCTCTCTCTCGTCGAGAGCCCCACAATACCAGAGTTCCCAACCTGGTCGATACGTCTAGTACACCAACCCCGCGCCCTCTCTCGTCACGCCTGTTCTCGCGCGTGTAGCCTGGTACACCGCGAAACGCGCGCCGAACGAATATCTCCTTCCTTCTCCTCGAGGAGACTCTTACGCTCTTACGCGTTAATCGACACAGCGTTCGAACGAAACATCCTCGCTGCCAATTATTGCCAACCTCAAATAATTTCGATGCTCTCTCAACGAGAGTGTGTTCGACTCATCGATCCTCTCGAAATATCTCGATTTTCGCGAAAGCCGAGGGGAAACACCTATGCGTCGTTCCAGTCTGGTCGATTCGGATATAGGCCACGGAGAAGAGAGAGAGAGAGAGAGAGAGAGAGAAAGAGCGGTCAAGGAACGTCGTCGAGGAGATTGCACAAGGGCTTAGCCTCGAGAGGAGGACAGAGTCCTCGAGAAACGGCGGTAAGGCTCCTCTATCCTTCGTAGCCGCGGGCACTTCCGTGAAACAAACGCTCGCCTTTTTTCAACACTTCGTTCACCTTCGTTCACCTTCGGGAAGAGAGAAAGAAAATCGTGCGCGCCGCGACCCACGAAAGAAAACAATTTTTTGTTCGATAAACGACCGACCGACCGACCGACCGACCGACCGTTGGCCCGTTCAAACAGCGCGTTTATTCGTGTGAATCTAATATCGGAGGAGGAGGAGGAAGGAGGAAAGTTTGCCAGCACGGATCAGGTGGCGCGCTTCGAAACAGCTAAACTACTTTCTTCCATAGAGATATTTTCATATTTCCAGAGATACCGACTAAACTCTCTTTAACTTTATTTCCACCTTCCTGCCCGGGCCTACTCGATATTGCCAGGTATCGCCCTTCGAAACGAGAAAACTTCGATTCCTGGCAATATCTCTAGAGGAATACCGATGAGAACGGCCATCTACGAATGTCTTCGAAACGTTAAGGATATATATATAAGTTATTCGCGCTCCCTGCAAACTTTGACCCTACTTTGACGGTATCTTTTGGAATGGCGCCACTTTCGACGACGGTTATTCCAGTTTCCATCGTTGTTGAAACGATGGTCGCATAATGGTTGGAATAATGGGAGTTACTGGACAAAAAAATTACTTTTTTTTTGAGTTTATATTTAATTTTTAGAAAATTAGAATATTGTTTTTTGTTAAAAATGTATATAAAAATATTATTAACATTGCGTTTAATTAGTATGGAATAAAAAGGAAAATACATGGTAATAGATATATAAAAAATATATAGATATTATAAATAAAATAGGGAAAAGAAAATGAAAGAAACGAAAGAAAATTATAGTTTTTCAAATATGGGCTATAATATTGAAAATATATTTACGATTAGAAATTTGTTGTTTTTATTATTTTTTATTTGAATCTGAATTCGAATGACTTGTGTAGGAAGAGTTGGACAATTTGTATTACAAATTGAAAAGATTGCAGAAAAAAAATGCAAAATGTGACAAATCATTCGTTGGATCGTAACCTTAAGTAATCACACGTGCAATGCAAAAAATTTGCGTGACAAATTTAGCAAAAAAGTTGTAACAGACACTTAACTTAGAAAGCGCTTCGAATTTGATAAACATACGATAAATTCGTAAGAATTGGAAAATAATATTCTAAAGAAACAGATGTTGAGGAAAAAACGCTTATTAAAAAAAGAAGTTTATGACTATTTGCTACGGGATGTCCGCGACAATCTTATCCTATAAATTATCCGATAGATGTGAACAAGGTATGACTCTAAACAGCGATAATTTAACAAAATAACGACGTGAAACATAAAAAACCATTATTTAACTTCAAGTTTAATTTATAAAAGATAAAAAAACTTATCGATAATTTCTAACCATTTAAATTAAAATAAATGTTTCGAGATGTTATAAAATTGAAATTTAAATGCTCCTTAATAAATTTCCAATAATCGATCACGTATCGATTACCTATATACGCGTATTTTCTTTAATTTGTTTAAAAAAAAAAGATTTAAAATTTTAACACACAAGAATTTTAATGTATATTTGTTATGCATTGAAAATAAATTTTATCCAATTAATATACATTGTTCGAACTACTATGGATCGTCTCGATTTCCACGTTTCTTTTAATAAAAAAGTAGTTTTTTTTTTTTTTTATAATCTACGAATATTCGTTCAAAAGACGATGTTGAAACCGCCCTCGCTACGATTGAGACGTCGATGCAAATGAGGGGCGCGACGAAAAAAAAATTCGTCCACCTATCTCAACCACCTATCCGATCCCTCTACCCTCGAAATTCGGCTCGAAAGACGCGACTTTACGTAGGAATTTGCTTATCGGCTACCGGTGGACGAGCTGCAAACACGATCATGAGAAAGCAATTAACGAAGAGGAAGGTCGTTCCTCCTTTAATTTCGGGTTGCGTGCGTACGAAAACGAAGCACGCCAGGAAGCCGCCAGTTTAGATAACATCTAGACGAGGAGAGACCCCTAAGTACATCCCCTCCCCCCCGAGTCGTTACATCCCATAAAACGTACCCCCGCGCGCAATAACCGACACCGACCCTCCTTCTTTCATTCCCTGTGATTCCGTCCTTCCCCCTTCCTTCTTACAAATCGCTTCAACCTTTCCTTTCCGTCTCGTCCACCGATCCTTTTATCACGCCTAGAAGAAAAATCGAATTGCTAATCATTCGGAACAAGAAGGGCCTCGTTTTCGAACATTTTTATCGCGAGAAAAAAAATTGTCATCATTACAAATAAAATTTTTGGTAACCATCATTTAGATATCTTTATAAATGGAACGAACAGCAACCTTCAGCAACCGCGTATAAATCGCGAAAAAGCTACTTAAAATATTTCGAATCCAAATTCCTTCCGAACGTTCGTCCAGTCCATTGGATTTCATATGAATAGTACACTCCTTGCAGCTGCGGGCATATAAGCATAAGAAAAATATCTCATATCTAGTTTTTCGTATCCACGGAATATTCAGCTCGATTTCGAGACTCCATTTTTAAGGAAATCGTTCAGCCCTTATACATTTTAATCGTAACTATGCTCTTGCTTATGCAGCTGCGGATGTATAAGAAAAATATCTCAAACCGAGTCCTTTCGGAATGTTCAGCTCGATTTTCAAAGATCGTTTTTCATCATAAAGAAATCGTTCAGCCCTTATACATTTTAATCGCGATCGTTTACATCAACAGGTAAATAAATGCTAGTTTCTTTCTTATGCAGCTGCGGACAAATACATACATACATATATATATATATATATATNTTGTCGCCGTTTATCGACTCGCCCAATTACGAAATTACCCGCCGATTAATTGAAAACGATTAACTCGTTCGATTTATCATCGAGGTACCGGTGCACCGCGTCCGCTTGTCCTTTTTTTTTTCTTTTTCTCTCCCCTTGACACGCAACTGTTTTCCTCGCAAAACCGGAGGGAGCGAGGGGGAATGAACACGATCCAAGGAACAGAACGAGATTCGTGGATAAAAAACGCGACTCATCGAACGCGTGCCGATCCGATCTTCCCCCCTTCTCTCTTCCAAAAAAAAATTTGCATAACGAAAAACTCTTCTTCTCTGGGAATAGGAAAGACAAAGTTAATTGGGAGGACGAGCTCGAATGCGTATATATATAATCTTGATCGTTGAACGGTGACGTGGGACGAGAGCGGACAACGATCGAATGTCGCGTCACAGCTGTTTTCCACCGACTGGCATTCCGTCGTTGGAACAAGGCAAACTATGGATAAGATGTTGCGCGCCTTTATCCACAGTGGATCTTCGTTCGAACGTTCGATCCATCGACGCGCGCAACGAGGAAAAGGGGAGGGGGAAGAGAGAAAGAGATGCAATCCGCTTACGTAGCGATCCGCCAGGCTNTTTATGGAAACGACGCACCAATTAAATTACTTCATTGTGCCGGATTGGTCGAGCACAGTGTCGTCCTGCGAAGGAATAGGCATCGTTCGTTATATCTTTCCCCCGATCGGTTACACAGTATACGCGCGACTTCTCCGCGCGTCGTTGACATTTCCTCCAGCTGTTCGCGTCGCCAGATAGATCGAGGATCGATAATCGACGGGCGTACGAGGCGATCGCCAGCTGCCCTTGCTCGAGCATAATCGGGAAATTACGACGACTCGGTGTTCGAGCGAGTAATAATCCCGTACGTAATTTTCGTTTCCAAGGATGAGAGGTAAACAAAAAGAAAAAATCATTATCTTTTCGCTCTTTGAAAGAGAGATAGAGACTTCCCATCTCAATTCGCGGATAAATATCCATTGATATACGCTAGACGACGGAACGGGGACGCAACGCGATTCGACCTTTGCCATTAACGACCACCATCCGCGTGGAAGAAGCGCGCATTCCGCTCGCGATCATCATCGAGACGCGCGTGTTTGCAGATAATTCTTGGTTGGAGAGGAGATCGTAATATCGCAATATCTATTGTACAACGACGTTGCTCGTTATCGCCTCGTTGCCGATCGATCGATCGACCGACCGACCGACCGAGGCAAGTTCGAGAGGCCGAAAAAAAATATTCCCGAGTCGCGCTCGTTCGTTCGATAAGGAAACGCGATAAGGAGAGCGAGAACAGGCCGTCCACGCGATAACTCGTCGGTCACCGACTTCCTATCCGAACCCTTCCCGATCCCTCTCGTCGACACGAGCGGCGCGATGATTCCATCCTTTTCCGCGCAAATTCGCGCGATGCGACGCGTCTAATTTCAAGTTGAGGCGAGAAAGCTTAGTCTCATACCCGGCGCGGCGCGGCAGTCGATCGTTTTTTTTTTTTTTTTTACGAGCGACGAGTCACGCGGACGGAGGAACTAGTTTCGAAGAATGGTTGGGGATCGTGTAACAGGAAACGGTTCGAATAAATTGTATGTTAAAATGGATAAAATTGATTTTCAAATGTATGAAAAATAATTGTTTCAACGTAATGTATGTGATACATTAAAATTTTAAATTCTCTTCTTTAAACGTTTACAGATTAAAGAAAATACGCGTATATAGGCGAATAATTAATCGATTTATGATCGGTCATTGTAAAATTTTAAATTATTAAAAATTTATTAAAAAAGCATATTTAAATTTCAATTTTATAACGGATATCTATTTTATTTTAATTTTTGTTATAAATTATCCAAAAGTTTTTTGTTTTTGTAAATTAAATTTAAAGTAATTACTTCGTAGTTAGAAATTCACACAATGTAACGATTTGTCAATGATACGTTTTATACGTTCCACATCGTTCCACGCGACAAGAGTAGAATGTATGAAATAGTAGAAACTTTCTATTTTTTTTTTTACTGCCATATTTCACAAAACTTTGCAAAACTATATTAATATTGATTAATACTTATGGATTAATTTTAATCTAATTTATATTATAATATGTGCATTTCTATTATTTATTTATTATATTTTGAAGAAGCAAGCAATAATAATAATTTCTAACTTTGGCTGAGAATTTTTTATTCCTTTCGATCTTTTATTTTATAATTTCCAGTTTTATTGTTATTTTGTCAAATTATCTGTTTAGGCCCATATCGGATAATTTATAGGATAGGATTATCGAGGATATCGATTCTCGAGATCCAGTTTATAGCACGTTTGTCAAATTAATTTGATTTAATTGCTACAATTTTTTTCCTACACTCGAATATTTCGTTTAACGGTTTAAATCACAAATATGTATTTTCTTTTTTATTAAATTATAATAAAAAGTATATATTGTTTTCTAAAGATCAAATCAAAATTAAATATAAACTCAGAAAAAAAAAAAATAATTTTTTTCGATTTTAACTTCTATTATTCGAATGTTTCTGAGGGCGAAATTTTCCGCTATGCACGATTCACTTCGTAATCAAGTACGAATCTCGTGACCAAGAAGAGTCATCCCTATCTCGAATTTTCGAAATATCATTTTGAGAAGTAAACATTTTCCGGAAACGATCGAGATCCGCGAACGCAAGTAATTCGTTTGACGCTGCTGTTGCTGTGAAAAGAAACGAGGAGGAAGAAGAAATCGGGGAAAGGAGCTTATCGCGGAAAGATGTCTGAGGAGAAGCGAAGAGAGAGAGAGAGAAAGAGAGAGATACATTCTTGCCGTCCGATGTCGAAGAAACGCGATTCAACGTTGCCGTCCACAATTCTCCTCTTTTCCACGGAAAGCGCGATTAAACGTCCTTATTGTCGATGGAATTTTTCCAGGACGCCGAATTCCTAACGTCTCCATCTCCCGCCTCGATCTACCCCCTCCCCCTCCCC
>NW_006263920.1:75201-79065 GCF_000469605.1 Apis dorsata
GGTGAAACACAAAGGAAACGAGAATCCATCAGTTGTTTCGTACGCTCCAAGAACGGTGAGCTCGCGATACCTCGCGATACCTTATGCCAGCCACGCTTCGACGAGAAGAAAAGAAAGCAGGAAAGAGCGAAGGGTGGACCTGGGCGAGATTAGTTGCCATAGCGCGGAAGCCACGGAGGGAAAGTAACAGGGTCCGTGATTAGGTGGAGCTTTTAGTAGAAACGGGCTAACCTACGTCGGAACAGAGGCTCCATTGATCTCAAAAATCGAATTAGATCCTCCCCATCCGATCCTTCCCCTAGCCGAACGTATACTTATTAATTATACCGCGATTTCCAATCCCGCTCGGGGCGAAAACTCCCCCTTGCCTTTCTCGTACTACACTTTTATATATATATATATACAAAGAATATATAGTAAAATGTATATATATATACGAAGAATACATGGTAAAATGTACGATATATATGAGGAATATATGGTAAAATATACGATATGTATATATACGAAGAATACATGGTGAAATGTACAATATATATATACGCAAAGAATACATGGTAAAATGTACGATATATACGAGGAATATATGATAAAATGTACAATATGTATATATACGAAGAATACATGGTGAAATGTACAATATATATATATACGCAAAGAATACATGGTAAAATATACGATATATACGAGGAATATATGATAAAATGTACGATATATATATATACGAAAAATAGATATTGAAATATACAATATATATATACGCAAAGAATACGCAAAGAATGGTAAAACGTATGATACATATACGAAGAATACATGTTAAAACGTATGGTACATGGAGCAAGAAAGAGCGTGTCGGGGTGAATGGATTGGCGGAGTTTCTGGTCTCTGGTGGCGACATCGGTGTCAAAACGAATTCGACTCGATTCGATTGGACGGGGCAATAGGGGGAAGAAGAAGGTAGCGGGAAGAAAGGTGCGCGGCGAATCGAACAGAAGGAGGGAGAGAGAGTAGTAAGCTGCCGGTTGTAGGTAGGTACGTACAGCACCTGCGCGTTTCTCAGACCACTGACGAGGAAAACGTCAAAGTCGCTTTCTTCGGGCCCGTGTGTAAACCGGGTGGCTGACTCGCCAGTCCGGAATCCAACGCGTGACCGTTTATACCGGGCAATCTTCTCACCGCAGGAAAAACACGCCGTTCGATCCCCTTCCCACCGCTTGTTTCTCAGCCGAGCCGGGGGCGGCGGGCCCGGTCAACGCTTCCACTCTGGATCGTAACGTTACAACCGACTGACCATCTTACCGATCCCATCCTTTTCAACCGACGCTTAAAACTGCCAAGTAACGATCGGTATTGCTTTACGAAGCGATTTTACGCGATAAAAAGTTAATTTACTCGTTACTCCTATGTCATCCTATTCAAAATTTGCGTTAATATATATTGTATATTTCGAGACGTTTTGAATCAAACAGGGTATAGCGATCCTATTCTTTTCAATTAACGCTTGAAACTTAAGTAACGATCGGTATTTAAGAAGCAATTTTCTCGATAAAATGTCTAATTTATTCGTTTATTCCACGTATTCATCGCGGAAATTTATCGTTGATATTAAAATTTACGTTAATATCCGTTATACGTTACGAGATATTTGAATAATAACATCGAGGAAAACATTTCTGACTTTTCCGGCCTTCGACTCTGCTCGACGCTCCAAGACACTTTTTTTAAAAACCGTCGAGCATTTCGTTAAACATTTTCTCGTTCCGTTTACTTATTTATTCGATTCTCCGTTTCTCTTCCGAGTCCGCCCTATCTACATTTTCTAACTCGATGGATTTGCATTGAAAGGCTCACCCGATCCAGATTTAAGACTGCTTAATCTTTTCGTCCTCCTCTATTCTAAATCCTCGAGCCGCGAGTATCGCGAAACGGAAGGTTGAAAGAAGGGAGGAGAGAATTGGACGTGCTGGGGAGGAGGGAGCCCCGGGGAGACGCGTGGTCAGGCGAGATAAAAGATAAAGGAAGAGAGCGCGTGTCGCGCGAGAAAAAGCCGACGTTGGCGAATCCCGAGGACAAAAGGGGAGCGTGAGAAGGGTGATCGAACGAGAGAACCTCTGAGCGAAAACGCTGACGTTTTTTCGAAAGGAAAAACGCCTGTTCCGTTCCGAAAAAGAGCGAACGATACCGTGTTGAAATTGGTTAAATTAGCGAGAAAACGTTAGAGAATAACTTAACTCGGAATAACTTAATCGATCGACTTCTTTCCTCTTAATAAAACTATTTCTCGTTTCTCGTTGCCTCGGCGGTAAAAAGGAATCGAGGGACACAGCGATAAACGCGATCGACGTGTCGCGCGAGAACAGGCGATCTTCGGCCGTTCGTCAGCTGTTGGCACGTGCCACGGCGAACGAGAGAAAAAACGGCGAGTGCCTCGTGCGCGTACATACACTCTTACGCAACCGCGCAGCGGATGCAAGAAAAGGTCGAGAGAGAGAGAGAGAGAGAGAGAGGATACGCGCGAGCGAGCGAATAAGAGAGAGAAAGAGAGAGAAAGAGGCGTGGCAGACGGCGTATCGCGCGAGGACGTAACACGTTACGCATAAAATGTGTTCGACTTGTCGTTCAGCTGTCGAGAGAGAGGACGGCTCGGTAGAAGCCCACCGGAAGTTAGGAAAAATCCGCTAAGCGATCGCTTCCCCGGGAAGGGGAGGGGGGCGAGGGACGAGGTTTCGATCCGTCGACACGCGCACCATCGCACGCGTACATATCGACGTATATACACGGTCGATAACAGTTTCTCGCGAGGAAAATTACGCGTCTCTTTTTTCGATCGTCGCGTCAAAGGAAAAGCGTTTCGTTCGAAACGCTTCTCCACGCTTCTCCTCGACCCCTCCCCTCCCCCTTTCGACCAACGAGTAATATCTTTTCTTCCTTTTTTTTTTTTTTTTTCTTTTTTTTCTCCGTATCACGGCGGAACGCATGGGAGCCATCACGTGCAACTCGCATTAAAACGGAAATGCTTTTATACTTCTCGTTCCATCGATCCTTCTCGCCTCCCCTCCCCGCCTTACCGCAAACCCTCTACGAAGCGAAATATTTGCCAATCGTCGAAATCTTCTCTCCCTTCAATCATTGCCTCGCGAAGAAACAATTAAACATTTTGAAAAATGAAGGAAGGTCGAAAGGAGGAGAATTTGAATTTGCGTCCCGAAAATCTCCTCCTCCTTCGATATATTTTCAGACGAATTTTTTACAGAGGGAATCCCAAGTCTCCGAGGAGGGGGAGAAAAGCTTCGGGCTAAACGAGGGTAATCGTCGCGCAAACAAATACCTCTTTTATGCGCGGATAGATAGAGGGAAGAGCAGTGTATATAGTTTCGCCGTGGGCAAATCAGACGGCGCGTAATTACAGCCGAGCAACGATTCTCGCGCCTCAACTCGAGCAGCGAAATTTTCCCCTCTAAAAAAAAAAAAAAAAAAGAAAATTTCCTCGTTGGAAGGATCTTCGAGGGAGGATTGTAGTAAATAAATATTAGAAACGTTAGAGATGATCGAGTCGACACAAGCGGCGCGCGCTTCTTCTTTCCCTCGAAGAGCAGAGATGGAAGGGAGCGTTGTATGGCGGAGGTGTGAAGGGGGAGGGGAGGAGCACAATCGGAGCAAAATTAGCCGTGATCCACGTCCCGCGATTCGAGCCCGGCAAGGAGACGTGGGAAGGGAATTGCTCATGGCAGAAGTGGCCACCCATTCATGTATCCCATGCATAGCCAATCAGCAGTCATTAAATTAGCCATCCCCTGCGGTGACATCATCTCCCGTCTCCTCCCTCCCCCTGCAAACCTAACCCCTTTGTCCAAAAGCGCCCCT
>NW_006263920.1:79507-82360 GCF_000469605.1 Apis dorsata
CCCCCTTTGTAGAGGAGAACGGTGGAATAAACGAAAATGGGATGGGAAGGGGATCCGGGTGTAACGATGGTCAGCGAAGCTACCCCTTCGTTTTCGATTTTTCTCGATGCATTTTTTGCATCTCTCGCTCGTTCCCCAACAGGGAGATTGGCAAATTATTCGTTTCTATTTATTTCGAGAGAAAAAAGAAATGGAAGAAGATGAAGATTCGGGAGATCGAAGAGAAGAAGAAGCGGCGCGGTTAGAATAAACCGAACGGTGGACCGTGGGGCCGTGGCGATTGCAATAATATCGATCAGGAGGGTAGGAACCCCCATGGTAGTCGCACGATTAATGTACCCTGCATCTGTTCCCCGTATCCACCTCGTATCCGCTGGATATTCTGACAAGGGTGCTGGGCGGCGTCCTATAATCGTCCTAGCCACGCGTCTATCTCGTAGGTTTTTAGAAACCTATGAAAGTATAGCTGAAACGGTGGATGTACAACGTACAACGATTCTTTCGAACGTTTTCGCTCGACAAAATCGCATAGAACACGTAGAACGAACGTGTTCTTCTCGCGAATTTTGTTTGGACAATGTTTGGAAAGTTGGAAGGTTGGAAAGTTCACAGATGCACGAGTTGCCATCCCATCGAGCGCAACGTTCGTTCCCCCACCCCTTAGGAACGAGATAAGCCGTGGAGGATGGAGGGGGATCGATCGCGTAACGATGGGGAGCGACGATATTAAATTGCGGAATGACCGATCCTTCGCATGTCACTTTCTTTCTTCACAAATCTTCTATTTCGATTCTCCCCAAAATATTCGATCGTTCCACCTCGTCAATTCGTTCGAGACGATAATTTTCGAATATGTGTCAACGTTGAAATTGTCGTTTCTTGTTGGTCGGAAGAAAAATCTAGATATATCTTCGAAAATATATTCTTCACTCGATCGAAATATATTTAATATGATCATTTCCCGAAGAAACGAGATTCTAAATTATAGATATATTTCATTTTTATAAAACTTTAAGAGAAATTTTTCGAATACTACAATTATTCGAATATTTTTTGAAAACAATTGTAAAACAAGTGATAATCGGTTGGTGAAGTATCCGGCGATGTGTATTTATTGATTAATGGAGGTTGTTTTTTAATCAATTTCTTGATAATAGGATGCTGTTATGGTATCTTCTTATTTCAAAAAAAAAAAACAATGAATTATTCCCTTTACAGATCCACGATACAGTCATCGTAATTTTTTTCGTAACGGTCGTTTCGACATTCGTTTAGGATTGTTATTAACGTTCAATCATTGTCCGGATCACGTACGATATTATCGTATTAGAAATATTTAAAGTTCACTGAAATCGCACAATTTTATTTATAATTTTATTGTTGAATGTTACCAGCGGTACTATTTCATATTTAAGTTGGTATCTATTCGTTTTCTTTCACACTTTCAAATATGTTGTAACAGACAGGCGCAATTACGTTTTATTAAACACGTGTTCATTCAGCTAAATCAATACGTTTATTTATTGTTTTCATCAGTATAATATCCATTTCTCGTCACAGGTTATAATTCTATTCAAAAATAGGCCAAACGCCGCAACTTTTTCAATCTCTTCATTTTACCCAATTATCTTTTCATTACACACAAATATCTGAAAATTATCGTTTCTTCCACTTTCAATTCATCTTTGTTTAACATGGATTTCGATCTATCATTTCCAGAAGTGAATTTTTGAAACGATCCTCTCTCGTCGATCTCATTCTCCGAAAACTAACCTAATATTTCGATACGTTTTAGTTGTACAGTTTATGCCCAGCTTAAACTCGTACATTAGAATAATATTCTAAATTCGTTCGCCTCTCGAAAAACTGATACAAAAAAGAACAACTTGTCACAACAAAGAAAATATAACGCTATGCGAGATATATAGGTTAAGCAGACAATTGATTTACAACCAGTCAGTTGATTTGCTTTAAAATTGGCAACTTCGCGCGGCACACATTCACCTAATACCATTACAAACGATAGGATAGTATATATATATATATAGGATGGTTTTACGGATTAAAAACATCGGGTCTCACGACGCGATGAAACGTCGCGAAACATAGGAAACGGAGTGAGAAAGTGTATTAACCGTTCTCTCGACGGAGAATCCCGAAGTTGTTCGCGCATTAGCTCGAGCGCAATTTAAGACAAGGATAGGATAGAATAGGAAAGAAGAGAGAGAGAGAGAAAGAGAGAGAATATAGAGGGCCACGTTTTTTGCCTGTCGCGGTCTGTCAGCGAGGCGCGAAATTAAAGGTGCGTGCACAGAATGCGAGAGAAGATCCGGCCTGGAAGAGTCAGTCGGTGTAACTCCGTAGAAGGAGCGGAGGGGAGGAGGAGGGGGGAAAGGCGCGAGAGACCAGTTTGCAAGGTGCGGGAACCAGGTGTTGCTCCTCCGATATCTCCATCTCCGTCTCCGAGCCCTCGTGTTACAACTTTGTACCTGTAATTTGACTGCTCGGAATCTTTGCACGACACACATACACATACACGCGCGCGCGCTCTCACACACCGCCCGTTTTTATTACGCCCGCGCGAATAAGCGAAACATCGCTTCTCTCCCCCTCCCATATAATTTACCAATCAGTTTCCACTTTCAATTCCTCGATATAAATAAATACCAACATCCACTATCCCCTTATCGTATATATCCCCCTCTCGTCGCATATTATCTTATCTTCGATCGAACTCGTTTTTAATTCGCACCTTTCTCCGTGAAATCGAATCTGACGAGTAACAGGAAAAATAAGAGAGAGAGAGAGAGAGAGAGAGAGAGAGAGAGAGAGAGAGAGAGAGAGAGAGAGAGA
>NW_006263920.1:82944-83177 GCF_000469605.1 Apis dorsata
CTGGCCACTGGTTCTTGGAAGATCAAACGCTGCCGGTCCATTTTACCGGTTCATGGCCATTAATGAAATTTCAACGTGCAACGTTCGATCGATACGAGTCTCAATCTTTCGAACGCGCGACGATTATCGAGACCGTTTCCATCTTTTCGAACGAAACGTTTCGCTCGAAATAAATTGTAGAGAGAGACAGAGAGAGGAAGAAAGGGAGGGAGGGAGGGAGAGAGAGAGAGAGA
>NW_006263920.1:84843-91766 GCF_000469605.1 Apis dorsata
AATGAGCCGAGATTGACACGCGACCCATTTAAACCTCGTATTTCGAAACGTGACGCACGAAATAGAACTCCTCTCCAACCGTCTCTTCGCAACAGCTCTTCTTTCATCCGGAAAACTGGAAAGATCCAGGACAGCCAGGATATCCAGCTAACTATTCTCGATAAAAATTCGAAAATTCGTGGTTTCGAATTTTCTCGAGTCTCGCGGAATTTTGTTCGCGTGTCTATTGAAAATTAGTAACGGTAGCGGCGAAAAAAGCCGAAGAAAATGAAGGAAAGAGAGAGAGAAAGAGAGAAAGAAAAAAAGAAGGATCTTTTCAAACGTAGCGAGACGAGAAACGGTCGTTTCTAGGAGAAAAAAACCAACGGTTCGTCTCTTCCATTCCTTCCTCCCTACCCCCCGAAACGAATAGGTTACGTCGCGAGCGAAGTAGATAGAAAAAAGAGCTCGGTCGGTAAAACGATAAAAAACGAAATGGAAGAAACGAAGAAGGATACAATGCCGATCTGGAAACCGTATTAGGACGAAAATCGATAGAGTCGAAACGTAATCTTTTTTAAAATATTTCGAGTCGAAAAATCAAAATCGACGACCATCTCTAATCGAGCTTCATATTCACCTGTAAGGATACATATTGGCCTCGAGGCCAAGTTTAGAGAAAGCTCGGCGTGGAACTTGTTAAAAAAGACATTGGATCGACGCATCGTTGCACGAATCGGCGATAAATTAAATCGGAAATTGATCGGACCTGCTAATCGGTCCGACACACCCAGTAACTTCACTCGTAGCACGGCGCCTGACCTCGCTCTTTCGGTCTTACCAACAACCTCCTTTCCCGGCCGACCGTTTAATATACGTGGAATCGCATGATTTATTCGAGAGGTAAAGAGCGGCATAATATAGCGGCCGGGACGGTTTCTCGTGTTTCTTCGAGGGTATTTAAAATCCGCGATGGTTCTCCGGGGAAGGAGAAGAGAAGAAGAAGAAGAAGAAGTGGGAGGGGGAGGAGGAGGAGGCAAAGGGCCCACGAAAGGGGCGTTGCTAAATGACGAAACCAGTTTTAGGGAGCGTAAGAGCGGTAGGGCCAGGAGCCTGATGCTACGATCTATCGGTGCTTTCCTTTTGCTTTGTAAACCACACCGTGCTCTTCCAGGTCACAGGGTGTTCCTCCACCGACCTTTGTGAACGCGAAACCCCTTTCAAACCTCCCTCTCTTATTTTCCCTTCCCCTTCCCCCCCTCCCCCCTCTCCTAGTTCTCCGTCCACGGCATTTTCGCGAAACAGTCTTTGACCCGATGTCGCGGATCGAGTTACCCGAAAGAGAGAGAGAGAGAGAGAGAAAAAAGAAAGAAAAGGAAAGGAAAGAAAAGAGAAAGAATTCACGGTTGCTCGTTTCTCGTTGCGGCCGTCGAGCGCACAGGTCGTTCGACAAGGATAGAATTGGGCGTCGATGTTGGCAGTGTCCGCGCAAACGCGAATTATTTTTCCTCCCCGTGATAGAAAAGGAGCGCGAGCGTGCGGAGTGCGAGAGTGGCGAGCCGTGACGAAATCGTTAAATCATAATCAAGCCGGGCTGTCGGTCCGCATTCGCGCGTGACTTGTCCGCGCGATTATTAATTGTTATCGTTGAATTTTCCCTTCCCCTTTCCTCTGCCACCTTTCTCGAATTTCCTTGCCCTTTTATAAATACGACCAGCAATACAGCAGTATATTCGTCTCGAGGAGAGCGTCGATCGACACCTGCGCGATCGATCGCCCCTCCTCTTCCTTCCAATACCATCTTCCTCTTCTCTCCGTTTCTCGTTTCGCAACGGTGTTTCTGCTTCGTTTCGCGATCGTCCAACGCCGGATGATCGAACGGAATCGAAATTTTTCGATAAAATTCTTTCTATCGATTTAAAAATTAACAAACAACGAGCTTCGATAAATCTTCTCCATTCACGAACGAATATAAAAATGACATTGACGCAATCTCCAACGTAACATATTTCTTTCTCGCGTTTTTCCCTCACAGAAGAGACTCGTCGTTTATTTACTCGAGCGCATCCGGTAGCGCATCGGGTCGAGGCGCGATTATCGATATCTGTCTTATTCTCGCGGCGCAAATCCTCGCCTCGAGCCGAGGGATCAGCGATTTTATCAATGACACAATGAGAGAGGAGGAGGAGGGGGGAGTCGTCGCACAGCTGACCGACCGAGTCGCGTCGGATTAAATAATCGAGCGCGGGGGGGAGAGGCGAGGGCGCCGATCGATTTTGAGAGCCGCGCGACAAACAGGATTAGAAACGTGGAACGAGGTCGATCGATTCGTTCTCTCGGGGAGAAGAACGTTCCCGAACGGATAGAGGGAACGAGGGAGCAATCGCTATCGAAGCAAAATATAGACGAGCCGTGATAATTGTTATCCGCCTTTTACTCGGTGAAAAAGAAAAAGAAAAAAAAAAAAGAAGAAGAAAAAAAGAAAGAAAGAAAAACAATCGTTATCTGAAGACGCCTCGTATCGAAGGCGGCTCGCGTAATGCTCGGCGAATTCGTTTCGTTCCTCGATCAGCTGTTCGATCGAAGAACACGACGGAGTGGAGGGGGGGGGTCGGTGTATGATGTCGGAGAAACGCGTACAACGGAAAATGGAGGGGAAGAGAGAAAGGATATAAGCGATACAAGCGTGGGTTGGCGAAGTTGGAGATCGTAACGAGGGAGAAGGAGAGAGGATAAAGGATACGTATATACATACATACACACATACATAGATACATACATACATACACAGAGAGCTTCCGATCTCGAAGGAGCGTGCAAAGGGGAGTCCTGTCTGCGAAGTTTAGGCTCGAGGAGCCTAAGGTTTCGCTCCACGGTCCGGGCGGATCCTTTTTGCAATTAAAAAACCGGATGGACTGGTTCCAGCCTCGGACATTCCGCAAATTCTGACCGCGAAATCGAGGAGGTGGAGGGACGAGGCAGGAGGAGCGGGTTCAAGGGATAAATAGCGGAGTTAGAGAGATCTCCTTCTCCCTCCCCCCTGCCTTTCCTCTCCTCTCTTCTCTATTCTTCTCTCCCCCACACACACACATATACACAAACGCACATACACAAACGTCTCCTCGTTTTGACTCGACGGGATAGAAAATGAAACTCGTTCCCGGACGACTATCTCGACCTACTAAACCTTCTGCGTGGAACTCTGAACCGGGGCTCGCGTGAATTCTTCTCTCTTCATCCACGGACGAGTCTCGCAAAAGAGACGTATTCACTGTATAAGCGTACACTCCATCACTCTTCCTCGCTTCTCGTCCAACAATTTCGTCCAACGTTCGTGCCAACGCTACAACGTAACGATTAAATCTCTCACGGCTAATTGATCGTTAGCTGCTAGTATTCGACGAGAGGGAAATGGATCTGGCGCGGAGGAAATTAAAACGGGGGAGAAAAACGGGGAACTCCATGATCTTCGAGCTCGAACAATCTTGGGGAACGGAAAATTTTCGAGAAAAAAGAATTGGATCAAAAGAAGAAGAGAGAGTGGAGCAGCGTCTCAAAAATCGAGAAAATGGCAGCAGATGTATACTTTTCGCACGAATTACTCGGCCGACTTTATCGCAGAAACCAATCTTTTCTATATATATCGCAATTGATTCGCAATTACTGTGTGCGATTTACCTTATATTGAAAAAAAAAAAAAAANAGAAAAATATTCGAACTGGATCGAAGAAAAAAACGACGAATGGAAACGANAAAGAGGGGGATACGGAGTTAATTGGATCGGGTATTTCATCCCGGATGGGAACGTCGGCCCTGCCTGCCGCCTTTGTCTAGTCGCCTGCCTAAACGAAACGCGTTCCACGCGATACGTTCGCTCAATTTTTCTCGCCCCGAAAACAAAACAAAACTTTTTTGTTTCGAATTATTATTATTGTTATTATTACTGTTATTATTATTACACGAACGCAGGGAAGGGAAAAACATAACTGGAACAAGCCAATCCCGAGACTGGTGTTTATCTGCGACGAGCGTTTTTATTATACCATCGGAGTCGACGAACGAACGTTCCGTTTATTATTCGTCCGAATAATTTCGGTTTCGGTCGAGTGTCTCAAGGCGAGCGAGGCTCGAAATTGTGGAAAATCGCGTCCCAGATCGTTGCGGGTTTGCACCGGTAACCCAGTGCAGGGCAACGCACGCGAGTAAAGGTCGCGTGGCGATTATTTGCAGAGGAGAAAGGTGTGCCGTGTGGTCACGGCTGCGCGCCTACGGATGACAAACTGCCTACGTAACGTGCGCCCGACTCCGTTCTGGCGAGCCCCACGAGCACATCGAAGGTAACGCGGCTTTACCTTCCCTTTCCTTCCATTCCACTTTACGTACGTGTCGTAACCGTGTGCCAACCATTCCGCGCTTTTCTCCTTCGATCTCCCCCCTCCCCTCCCTTCTTCCGATTCGAAATTAATTAATCCTATTTCACTCGTGTCCCCGTTCCTTCGAAATTTATCCATCGATCCTCCCCCCCTTTTTTTTTTCTCGCGAGGATAAAGAGAGAGAGAGAGAGAGAGAGACGCAATGGAGACGGAGGGAGGAGAGAGTGAAACCGGCCTAGAGCACTTCTGCCGCGCTCGACCCGTGAACGAGAAACGCGGTCGTCGCGATAGAGAGCCGATTACGAAACCGGCACGTTGCGAAACGTGGCAGGAACCTAGGCCTAGGTTGCAGGCCAGCAGCGCGCGCTTGCGCTCGCTGTCCTCGAGATAGGCAGAGCCGTCTGGAAACGGTGCGGCGGTGCAGCCTAGCCAAGCGGCCTGGCCTAGCCTGCTCTTTTTTTTTTCCCTTTTCCTTTCTTCTCTCCCCTTCCCCCCTTCGACTCGAAGATTTTTCCGTTCGAAAAACGAGGCAGGCGCAACACCGCTTTTGCCTACCCACCCTCCCCTCCCCTCCCCCGCGTATTCTCCGCTCCATTGACCTCTCGCGCGCGTGTTTACCCGTTGTCGCGATTAATCACCGCCCACGTGATCGTGCACCCGATTACGTAATCGATTACCCTCGCGTCTCGCTTCCAACTCGATTAAAATTAAATTTAAAATTTCCTCCTTTCGAAGGGTAAACGAGAATCATCGTGGGGACAGAGACTCGAGCTTGTTGAAAATTAAAATCGTTACGAATCTCGTTGTCGTCACCGCTCCCAATTCTCTTATCGAGTATCAAGCTGGAATTTTTTTGAATCGGTGGAGGGGGGCGACAAGTTGCGGTTAATTGCGATTAATCCTTCTAATTAAAAGGGGAGGGAGGACAGAAGGTGGCCTTTTGTCGAAACGGGTGGATGGGACGCGTTAATTGGATCGAGGGGGATATCTCTTGGACTAGAAGAAGAAGAAGGGATCGTGCGAGTCCGGGACACCCGTTAGAGAGAACTTGTTGCGCGAATCGGGAGAAAGAGAGAGAGAGAGAGAGGCAAGCCCTCGAAAAGGGCCGCCAGCCTGGCTTGTATTGATCCAACAACCGTCCGTGCATCGTTGCGCTACCGGTGTTCCCCAACGTCGACTCCTCTTCTCGTCACGCTCAAAAAACCATCCAACCACCAACACACTTTCGTTTCTTTATTCTCCTTTTTTTTTTTTTTTTTTTTTTTTCTCTTTCTTTCAATCGTTCGCTTTTTCAAACCTCGTCTGTGCATCTACCGTTGGCCAACCGATCATCACCGCGGATCACGAGCACACGTTAGACGCGAATGGCGAAACACTTCTTAGCAGGAGCGTGCAACAATGCCAACCGAATGGAAAGTAAAACGTCGAAGCGAAATACAAAATAAAGTTTAAAGTCTTATTGCGTATTCGGTATATTCGACGTTATATCGAGTATGGATTCTTTTTTTTTTTTTGTTTTAGAAAGTTGTAGAGAAGAAGAAAAAAGAAGAAAGAAGAATTTTGGAACGCGTTCAACGAACCGTTGCCAATCTGGCAAAGATTTAAACGTTTTCTTCGATCGACATGCTGACACGTAGCGGGAAAGAAGGATTCGAAATTTTGAGAAAAATTATCCGCCGATTGTTGGACGGATAAAAATTCTCTCTCGGGGATAGAATTCGATAACACAAGCTTTCTGGCAAGCAAAAAGTAGCACGACCGATCCGAGGAAATGGGACACGACGAGGTGTCGGAGTGATATAGAGATCCCCCTCCCCCTCCCCCCCTCGTTGATCCACGTCCCACTTTCGACCAAGCTGTTTCTCAACCCTTCGCTGTTTCTCTCACCCGCCCACGTTCTCCGCGAATTTTTATAAGAGAAGCTTTATGGACGAGTCACGAGTCGGTTCCCGCGAGAGCTGAACGCCACGCGAGAGCCGAGGCCGAACGCCTGGATAGCTCCGTCTATCCAGAGTTGCGAGCTTTCTAAACTCGCGGTTGCGACATCGCAGAGTTGCGAGCGGTGTTTTTGCTCACGGGAAACCCTCCCNATAAACCATGCGGACCGACCGAGAAGAAACACGCGCTCCAACGTTTTTCCAACCGAACCGATTAAACTTGTACGTTTCTTCCTCGAACGAGCCGCCTTTCTTTCCATTTCCAATGCATCCATTGACGAGGAAAATGATTCGCTTCTAATAATACTCTGATAATGAATCATCGGGATCATCGAGATTCGAAAGTTTTATCGTGGCAACGGATCCTCCAACGGATCCATGATTCCATCCATTGTTGTCGATTCGAGGTTAAAAACGCGTTAAAAATAATAAAAATAATAAAGTTTGTTGAAACACGAAGCTTTTCGATCGGAGCGAGAGGGACGAAAACACGAGAAGAGGGCAGTGATTAGGTTGGCGAAGTCGGTGCTATCTGCGGCCGAAGATTAACGAGCGTCGAACCGAATTCGGCCGATTATCCGAACGCATTGGAGGCGCGATAAGGCTGGTATGGAAGACAGGCCGGCCCGTGAAC
>NW_006263920.1:91813-94712 GCF_000469605.1 Apis dorsata
GTGCGAGATGCCAGGCCAGCCACCGCCGATTACAACACGAAAAACAGCCTCATCCAGTTGGGCTTGGCCGCAGCGGGAGTCGCCTCTCCCCTCGCTCTCGCGGCCATGAAAATATTACCAGAAGGACCGTAGATGGCCCCCGTACTTAGGCGTGAACCACCGGGACTACGATTCGAAAGGATGCAGTCCTCGAGTGCCTCGTAAATTACGGGCGTACGTTGCACTCGAGAGACGCGCATGTTCGTTTTGTATCGCCTTTGCCCGATTCCTCGAGCCCGTTCTCGATACGTGACGCTTGTGCAAACCGTTCCCTCGATTATAGACACGATTACGACTGAATGTCGCTTCGTGTTTCGTCTACCGAAAATATTACTTTGTTCTCTCTTTATAATCTCGACGAGAAGAGAAGCGAATTTACTTCGTCCGTTTCCTCGTCGCCTTCTACTCGGTTAGTGATCACGTGTCCATCGATCGATAATGTTGATAATGAACCAATGTCGATGTAAAAGAAGTACGAATCACGATACGAGATAAGGATGAATCGTCATCAGAGAATTAAATTTGTCCACGATCGTGCAATTAATCGTTTGGAAAAAAAGAAATGGAAGAAAGAAAGGACGAAGAGAGTACAAGGAGCGATAGCGGGTATCGTCGAAGAAGGGCTGAAACAAAGGGAGACACGAACGTGCTTGGTATCTCGGATCACGTGAGCGAGCACAAACTTCCAATGAAATTCGTTCGAAGCGACTCGTTCGACTAGTTTTCATGTTTCGTTGATAAGACGAAACCGACGACAAATTTATTTTACGATGAAAGCTAACGATCGACCATCTTTTTCGAACCACACATCCTCATCCAAACGATATATTTAATAAAGTATGTCTATAAATGGGAAAATGAAAGAAAATGAATATTTTTATATTTTAATTTTTTATAATCATTTGGTTTGAAAAGTCAAGCGTGAGATCAAGTATTCTTGTGTTAAAATCTAAAAATTTGTAAAAAATGAAATTGATCGATTTGATTTCTGAATGACTCGGTATATCGAAAAAAAGAAAAAAGAAAAAAAATGAAAAAGGAAAAAAGCACGTTTACGTTAGGTTTCTCAGTAACTAGATAATCGTTATCGAAGTTAAACGTAACTATCTCTAGGCGAGCGATTAAACCAAACGAAAAAAACATTGTTATGCGCGGATGCCAGGTGTAATTTAACAAGCAGGGATCGTAGCCGAGTGAAATACACTGGCGACCTAATGAAAAGCAAGCATGAAGAAATATACAAGAGAGATAAACGCAACGAGTTGCTAAAACAACCGGATTCAAGATTCGCGGGGAAAAATAAACTTGCTCTCTTTACGATAAACTGTTGCTTAAAATATTGGCTGACAGAATTTCCACTTAACGATAGTAATTCGAAAGAAGATTAATATATGATTAAATTCAAATCGCGTATTTCGGAAATGCATAACAGCTGAAGAAACGAAGAAGAAAAATAATCGCGAATTCAGCAGCAAGGTTAGGCGGACAACGCGTAATACTTTCCCTAATCGATTAACAAAACGGAAGTTTCGTCTGGACGTTGCTTATAATAGAAACACGAAAGAATAATAACGCAATCGTAAGATTATACATTTTCTTCCTAAACGCTCGAGTTTAGTACCTTCAGAGAAGAACCGTTAGGATACTAAATTTTTATTACGTTCCAATCGAAGTTCA
Organism: Apis dorsata; assembly: GCF_000469605.1. Classification (NCBI taxonomy): domain Eukaryota; kingdom Metazoa; phylum Arthropoda; class Insecta; order Hymenoptera; family Apidae; genus Apis; species Apis dorsata. The sequence goes on from NW_006263920.1 coordinate 93,530, forward strand.
ACGTATCCGTCGTGGAATGCACGAAAGCTATAAACTCGTTGCAAAGAAAATTAGAAAACTCAGAAATATAGAAAAATAATAATACGTTTTGGCGAGTATAATAAGTTCTATATTTGAAATAAATAAGTCACGAAACTATACATTGTTGATCTTTTCGACCAATAGCCGGAAAGCAAAAAGTTATTATCATTTTTTTCGGATAGCAACAGAGTCGTGAAACGCACTCTTTTCTACCGTGATATATAAGTTCGCGTAGAACGAGGACCAGATACAGAGAGGCCAAAAAGAGAAAGAACGAAACACCAAGAAGAAGAGGAAGCAGAGAGAGAGAAAGGAAGAACAAGAGGGCGAGTTGGCAGCATCTACGAACCTATAAACACGCCGCGCACACAGATCGAACGCAGCCACGGTTGTCGGTCTCGTAACCGCGGTACAACGACCTCTGGCCTGCTGTCGAACGCGCCTTCGCGCTAATTGCGATCCCCGAACATTGGACCGAGACTTATTCACCGACAAAAGTATATTTCTCTAACGTCCAGATTATTCGATCGAAAACATTGAGATTCGTCGTGTAATTCTGTTTATTTGTACACTTTGTTACCTTCGTTCTTTCGTGGAATACAAGTGGCTCCTCCCGACAATGCGGAACTGTCGAGGAAAAAACTCGTCTGAAGAAACGTAAACATAACATACACGACTGACCAAATGCTCTCGATTCACGATCGTAAATATTATATAGGTAAAAAAAACGCATGTTCAAATAAGAGAAAGAAATCGGAATAAGGATTGGGCATCGCAATATGAAACGAAGACAAATACACGGTTTTCTAGTTACTCGTCGTCTAGTTTCTCTTGTTCGTTTTTTCTCTACTGCCTCGTGCCTCGTTCCTCGAGGCGTCCGTCGAAACACGACAGAGAAACTCTCTCGCTCACTCACCTGTCAGAACTCTCGGAGCTATCGTATCGATCGGCGCACCGCTTCTTCCCACAAGGGCCGACGAGGGTGTCCTCGGCCGTCCTAACCTGTCCCTTGAAAGGGCTACCCTGATGCCTGCCGGCAACGAGGCCATTTGCAGTAACACCAGCGGCACCAGCAGCACCACCGCCAGAAGCAGAAACAGCAGCAGCGGCAGCAGCAGCACCACCACCACCACTACCACTACTACCACCATCACTACTACCA
>NW_006263920.1:94966-97899 GCF_000469605.1 Apis dorsata
CCGTCCGTCGTTTTTCGTGCGGCGTCCTCGTCATCTCTATCGGGCTCGCTACTCTTATCGCATCCGAGACGGCTCACTTTTTCTAACGCGTGCTCGTCCTCGTCCCCGTCTTCGTCCTCATCGTTGTCGGGATTTACACGGCACTCGTTCATTTTGCTCGCATTCTCCTTTGGAGCATTCGAATTGAGAAAAGCACCGACGACCGCACATCTCGACCGTCGACCGTCGCCGACCAAGCACCCGGCATTGTCACCGCGCGTCGCGTGACCGGTCATCGCGCCACCCTCATCACCACTGTTACCACTATTATTATTACTACTACCGTTACCGTTACTATTACTATTATCGCTATCGCTCTCTTCATTTTTCCCTGTCTTTATGACATCAATTCGAGCACCGCTGCGACACTTTTTCGATATACCCTTCTTCACTCCATTTTCTTCTTCTACCTCCTCTTCCTCCTCATCCTCTTCATCGTCATCCTCGTCGTCATCGTCATCGTCGTCGTCGTCTTCTTCCTCGTAATCTTCACTGGTCGGTGACGTAAACGGAATAACGCACATTGTGTTAACACAAGCACTACTACCATTTTCATTTTTACTAACGCGCTCGTTACCATCGAAGTTTTCATCCTCGTGCTCGTGACGACGATGATAGTGATGATGATGATTATTGTGGTTGATATTACCATTGTTATTGTTGTCGTTGTTGTTGTTATTATTATTGTTGTTGTTGTTGTTGTTATTACTATTATTAGCGTTACTAGAATGCCGACGAGAAAGATGAAGATTGGTATGACAATTACGACGGAGAGGACGATATTGATGTTGTTGCCAATGATGAGGATGATTCTCGAGTATCGAAGCGTCTTCGTGGATGCGTCTCGCGATATCCTGACCCGTGCTCAAGGACGTCATCGAAGACGAAGCGTCCTGACGTTTGTGTCTCTCCCTCGTTAAACGAGAATCACTGTCCCCTAGGTCGGTGGCCGCGTCTTCCGCGGACGGACCGTCTGCCATCTTGTAAACGATTGCACTATTGCCTGGCAGAGGCCCTATAGCACGAGCACGGGCCGCGCCACCGCTAGCTCGATTCTACGGCCCGGCACGGCTCACTTAACCCCTCTTTTCTTCACCTTACAAAACCACCGCCACCTCTCGCCGACAGCTACCCACTGACGACCCCCACTCCCGAAGCTGCCGACGCCTGCTCCGAAACTAAACGGCAGTATCCGAAAGATATCGAAATATTCCGATCATGCCCGAACACCCTTCCCATCTAACCATTCGGCCGCTTCTTGCGACACATCGCGGCCGTTTCGATCTTTACTTTTTAGCGGGAAAATTGAAATAAATTCTATTGTAATTTTTATCGTTTCAAATATTCCAAAAGAATATATTGGATGCAGAATTAATATTAATAATATTATATGCGCACACGCGTAAGTATATACATATAAGAACCATTTGATTTGTTATATATTTTTTATTTATTCAGAAAAATTTTTTATGACAATCCAAGAGGATATTATTTCTAGTACATCGTAATACTGTTAAACGATGAGCACCATCGGATTTATTCGCGTCCTGGAATGTAATTCCAAAATAAAAGATGCATTGTCTAACGTAAGCTATATATAGGCAGTATGTTAAATATGCTACATAAGCTTCTTTCTGTACACGCGTATATACAAGATACATGATATACAGAATTCATATGTTAATTTTTTACTAATTCCTTTATATATGAAATTTATCGACGTGCTACTCGTTTCGAAATTTCATTCAAATTTTTATCTCTCCTATTCTTTACATATACATCTGTAATTAGTCGAAAATATGTGCGACATTATAAATACAAGTTATAAACGTAAGAAAAATATCAACTTAATTTTATTTAACGTGCAATCGTTTTATCGACTTTGTCTTCGATCTAAATTTATTCATTGTTTCCTGGAATGTGCGTGCTCGAGCGCATTACTGTATATTGTATACTGTAAAAATATTTATTTTGAGCATAACATTGATCACATATTATTCAAAGCAACTGAAACTTAAATTAACAATAAGCAATTTGTCAAATGAATATTGTCTTTTGATTGAATAAGATTAGGCACAAGACAGGCACTTCAATACTTTGTAACAATTGAAATCCACAAAGATTCTAATTTATCCTGAACACTTTTTTATATATTTCGTTGAAAATCTCTTGTGCAAATAATCTATCATAATATTTGAAAAAAAATTAGTTAATTTAAATTATTGGACAATTATTGCTTGAATTTTTTTCAATTTTTTATATCAATAACTACTTAATATGTAAAAAATAAGAGTTAAATAATTAATATAATTAAAATAAGAGTTAATCTATATGTATAAGCCTTTTTTTTTTAAATATTAGGTAGCTATAATTCATTTATAAAACGCAAATATAGAAAACTATTATATAAGGCAATATTTGATAACAATGATCTTACAATTCTTGTTATTTTACAATACGTAGAATTTGAAGTGAGAGGTATACCGGTATATATATATATTTATATATATATAGTAAATTCATTGTTTAAATATAGCAACAATAATTTTCGATGTTTGCACTTATATATGTAATCTTTGGATGTTTAATATGATATTTGAGTATCTTTTTTATTGAAAGTAAATATCAAATATCTTGTCCATATTGTAACATATCTTGTCCATTCTATATATTTCTAAATATATTAATATAAATTATTCTAAATATAAACATTTAGAAATTACATAGGATAGAAAAGTTTTGTTTGCAAAATGGAAAACAAGATTTACAATATACATAAAATAGCAAGTTAAACATTCTGCTTATTTTACGAATATGTAAAACATTGTTGTAATTTTCCCTTTTCTTTTTTTTTCTTTTTTTTTTTTTTTTTACAATGAAAATGCTTATAAATT
>NW_006263920.1:98149-98817 GCF_000469605.1 Apis dorsata
TGTAGTTTCACTCTTTTTTAATCACAAATTATGATTAAACCTGACTTATATAGATGTTCATCATTTCTTTCTATTTCCTCAATACAATATCAATATCTAGTAAAAAAAAAAATTCGTATATAAACTAATATATATTTAGCCTTATATATAGAGCCTGTGAATCATCTGAATCAATCTCGACAAGAGATAAAAGAGCGCGTCAAAATTCGCTTAAGTACTTTTCTTCGATCTCTCGATTGATCGGTAGTCTTCTTATTTAAATATCATATATAGAAATACTTCATTACGTTTAATTTCCTTTCAACGTTCTTTCGCAAGTTGAAATTAAACTTCAATGATATACCATTTGTGATCCTGCTAAACACGATCATTTTCGTTCGTATCCTCCTCGTTTACTCCATGCATCATAGATAAACGCGACGTATTCGCCATATCTGTTAACAGAAGGTGCTCATCCAGGGAACCTCTCGAATGTTCATCTATCAAATTATTATTATGCCCGCTGGTGCTTCTAGCCAATCTCCGTACAACTTTCTCACGCCTTTGTTTCTCCCTTTCCGATTTTAATTTCGAGAACTCGTCATCAGAATTGATGCTGCTACACGACGAGGTACGAGTACTGATAAGATCACTGCCGATTCCGCTCCCGACGTAGCTCGTTGCCGGTT
>NW_006263920.1:99397-101730 GCF_000469605.1 Apis dorsata
ATTATTATTATTATTATTATTATTATATATTATATATATTATTATAAGAAAATTATAATATATAATCATAACAATTATAATTATAATATTTCCATTAATTATAATACCAGCCTTGAATCAGGCGCGTATCGTCTATCGTTGGTGCTTTCACCGTTACTTCCTTCTAACACGCCACCTGTTATAGGAGCGCTGCACGAGAATATCTCTCCATTTCTCGAATGTTCCATACCAGGGACAGCGACGGGAGCGCTCGGTGGCGGTGGCCCTGGCGAAAATATGCTCTGCACGTGAGGCTTCTTGTCCGACTTCATCGATACCAAAGTCATCTGCTCGTCCGCTTCCTCTTTGATCACTCCAATCCTCATCGAGCCACCTCCCGCTGCGTGGAATTTATTATTTAGCGCAACGGAAATAAGAATATATAATAAGAGTGGAATCGAATTTTCGTGTGATAATATATAAACATCGATGAAAGTTTGCCAACGTACCAACGATTCGATTTTGCAACGAGGCTGCAGAGCTGGAAGTAGCGAGTCTACCGGGAGTCTTAGTACCGCTCGACGTGCCACCGTCTGGTCTGTCATCCTTGCTGAATAATCGTTTCAACACACTGGTCACGCTATTCACTCTCGTCAAAGAATCTCCGATTATGCTCGGAGTAGAACCTCCGCTCAGGGTACGATCCCGAGTGCTCACTCTGCTCGCACTTCTACGAGTAAATAATATTTATTTCTTCTTACGATTCTTATGCACTCTAGATGTTTCAAATATTGTTTGTGTATAGCAATGATATATATATATATATATTATTACCTTGCTATTTTACCACTTTCAGTGGCGCTCCTGGTTATAAATTTTTTACAGAGGGGAACAAAAAAAAGGAAGCAATAAGGTACAACATTTGAATAAAGTGAAACGTTTTAATTTTAAAGGAAAACTAACCTTGACATTTTTCCAGTAGCTGTAAAGTGTATACCGGACTCGGCATCGTCTGCCATATCGCTACGAAATTTTTGCGGGAAATCGGCCGCCATGTCATCGATCCTTGCAGTGGACGGTTGAAGCTCTTGCTGTGCCGCTGACAACTGAATACCGGCCGTCGACGGTTGTGGATGCTCTTCACGGAAAGCTTGAGCCGCCGCTGTATATGGAAGCTCCGTAGGAAATATCTCATCCCAATACTGGTCACGGATCAATTCTGGATGCTCGTGATGCATTTCGTCAACGATAAGGTAGCTAACCTTAATGCAATACGTTAGAGATATTAAACAGGAAAAAAAAATATAGGGATATGTATATATAAATAATTCGTGATCTTGATTATATAACGTTGTATATACTTGTAAATTTCTATCGATTATCCAGTTCACTTCGAAATCGTCGTCATCCTCGCCGAATGGATTGATCAGTGTCTCGGCTACTTTCAACCAGCCCATGTAAAAAAAGAATTGCAACGTCGTGAATACTGGGAAATAGAGATCGATCGTTGACGTGGATGAATTCTGCACCCACTGACGACCCATCACGCTCGTTAAAAAATACGTATACACAGCCAATGTTACCACCTGCAAACGATTTATGTTATTAATAATTAATTCTGATTAATAATTAACCCTTTGCACTCCAGGCCTGTTTTGCAACTTCAGACTCGGATTTGACCGCGTTTGATGGAATTTCTTACAGCTAATTTATAATGATTTCATGCATAAATTAACATATAAAATTTTTATATTTTAATATTTTATGTATCTTGACATATAAAGAAACAAAATTTATTGAATATTAAAATCTATATTGTTGTTTTGTATGATATTTTATGAAGCAATTATCAAGATGCATCCTCGGTTTGTCAGGGCAAGTAGGCAATAGTATTTTTCCTTCTAACCTTTTTATCGCATAATTATTTGTTCCGTACACTATTTCATTAATAAGTTCATATTTCATTAATAAGTAAAAAATAGTTTAAAAGAATCTAATGGTACATTTATATTCGAAGATACTTGCAGTCCTATAAATTTTTCACCGGATACAAATTGTATTCTTCGCGATATATTTTCCGATTCTATGCGTGTTATCCATTTTGAATTTTCCCTGTCTTCCGCAATATCTTCATTTGATTGCTTTCACATTTACTATCTATTATTCTTATTTTTCGCCTTCTTATATCTTTTATTTCATCTCTATGTTCATCATTGCTTTCTCTATCGTTAATTTCTTCACGAATAAAAGTAATTTTGTTATTCAATAACGAAAAATCAAACTCAACTTCACTTCAACTAATTTCATTACCGTATTCCATGCTTACAAATCTCAAAAACTTTGAAAATAATATT
>NW_006263920.1:101743-102524 GCF_000469605.1 Apis dorsata
TTATCGCCACGGTCGAAGATGTCGTTCGACTCATGATCACGAACTAATTTGAGGTTAAAAATCTAGCCATTTAATAATATATTATTCTACACCTCATAAGATTATAAAGAGGTTAGGAACCTATTTATGAAGCGATATTCTAACAAAATCAAACTAATGCCGAAAATGTCATTCGACTCATGATCAAAAACTAATTTGAGGTTAAAAATCTAGCCATTTAATAATATATTATTCTACACCTCATAAGATTATAAAGAGGTTAGGAACCTATTTATGAAGCGATATTCTAACAAAATCAAACTAATGCCGAAAATGTCATTCGACTCATGATCAAAAACTAATTTGAGGTTAAAAATCTAGCCATTTAATAATATATTATTCTACACCTCATAAGATTATAAAGAGGTTAGGAACCTATTTATGAAGCGATATTCTAACAAAATCAAACTAATGCCGAAAATGTCATTCGACTCATGATCAAAAACTAATTTGAGGTTAAAAATCTAGCCATTTAATAATATATTATTCTACACCTCATAAGATTAAAAGAGGTTAGGAACCTATTTATGAAGCGATATTCTAACAAAATCAAACTAACGCCGAAGATGTCATTCGACTCATGATCACAAACTAATTTGAGGTTAAAAATCTACCTATTTAACAATATATTATTCTACACTTTATAAGATTATACGTAAAGAGGTTAGAAAGCTATTTATGAAGCGATATTCTAAAAAAATCAAATATAAACTCAGACTAACGCCGAAGATGTCATTCGACT
>NW_006263920.1:102545-102791 GCF_000469605.1 Apis dorsata
TAACAAACTAATTTGAGGTTAAAAATCTACCTATTTAACAATATATTATTTTACACTTTATAAGATTATACGTAAAGAGGTTAGAAACCTATTTATGAAGCGATATTCTAAAAAAATCAACTGTCAAATCATAAACTGTCAAACTCAGATTAACGCCGAAAATGTTCGATTCACGATCACGATTTAATTTGAGATAAAAAATCTAGCCATTTAACAATATATTATTCTACACCTCATAAGATTATA
>NW_006263920.1:102815-103017 GCF_000469605.1 Apis dorsata
CATAAACTATCAAACTTAGATTAATACCTAAGATGTCATTCGACTCAGGATCACAATCTAATTTGAAATAAAAAATCTAGCCATTTAACAATATATTATTCTATACTTCATAAGATTATAAAGAGATTAGGAACCTATTTGAAGCGATATTCTAAAAAAATCAAATATAAACTCAGACTAACGCCGAAGATGTCATTCGACT
>NW_006263920.1:103294-112636 GCF_000469605.1 Apis dorsata
ACGAACTAATTTGAGGTTAAAAATCTAGCCATTAATATATTATTCTACACTCTTTTCTATTCTACTCTCTTATTCTACATTCTTATAAGATTATACGTAAAGAGGTTAGGAATCTATTTATGAAACGATATTTTAAAAAAAATCAAACATAAATAAATATTGTCGCCGCAACAATTCCAGTGGTGTCGGAGAATCACCGTTGGAGAGCAAAGGGTTAAAATTCTATACGCGATATATATTTGTACAAGCATCTTAATACGAATGAATACCTGAGTATAAACTAAAGGAACACTAATTGTATCGTAGTGCATAAGGCTACCGCAGAGACCGCGAAACTTGTTCAACTCGTCTATCAACGTTTTCACGGCAAAGTCGTCACGAATACGGCCCTCTTTCCTCGCACGTGTTACGATACTTGACGCCCATACTATTGGCAACCAATGCTTGCTAGGCTTAGGAAACTTGGCGTTCAGACTTTGGAATATAACCAATTCGTTCTCCAGCAACAGACCAGTCTCCACGAAATGCTCCAACGTGGGAAAACGTTTCTTCACTCGGGGCGACACCATCGCCAATACCAGCGTTAAACAGACGCACACGTATCTGAAAAGGAAAGGGAAGGAAATATTATGCTTGAAAAATTAGTTCAAACTAGCATCGATTGTTATTATAGAAATGGGACATATATAGACATGTACGTATGGGTACGTACCTGACGATAGTTCGTCGCATTAATCGACCTCTCTCGTCATTCCCGTGTATAGTTGCCGATACGAAAACGGCGATCGAATCCGGCCACGGTATCACCATATATTGATTCCACCATCTGGTCATAACAATGCTAACGTAGAAGCCCAGGACGAAAGATAAAGGAATTAGATCGCTGTACTGGTTGCAGTATCTTACTATGGCCTCGAAGATTTTCTTCTGTTCCTCGTCCAGTATCAATCGGTAGATACTCGAAAGCGAATAATATATGAAGAGGAACAGGGCTAGGTCCAACCAGACCAGCTTGTATATGCTGGCTCGCCATCTGAAAGCGAGGGACGCGTAAACAATAATAATCGAGATCGATCGATCAATGAAATAGTTATTTCTTTAAAAATAATATTTAATAATCACGTTTTTAAAAAATACCCAATTGATATTTATGAATTTACGTAATACAATTATATCAAGAATAACGACGACGATAATTCGAAGAAAACGTTCGCGATAATTTAGTTCGTCTAAATGGCTATTATGAATCTTAGTCTAGTCTAGTCTATTCTATTTCGACGGAATATATTAGAATAATATTAGAAACATTCCAAACGAATTGTGAGATCGTTTTTTTTTTTCACCGTATTTCTTTGAGAAAAATCTCGCGATTACGTCAAAATCATTTCATAATTGTACTATCCTTGAATTTGACGATTCGCCGCGAAGTCTCGCACAATTCTCCATTGTTCTCACGCAGTCTAATCGCAAGCAAAGTCGCGATGTTTACGCGCGAACACGCGATCATATTATGTTCGAAATAATATGACCCGAGTAGTAACTAAACTGGGATAATAAATGAGAATCGATTCGCAGAGTTCTCGAAATAAATTACGACATGCCCGTCACAGACTTTAGATATATCGATTTATAATTATATTTTTATTTTCAAATATGACTTGTAATCGAAAATTTATTCCTGGACGTAAGGTAATTTTATTAAACGTGGGTCATTAGATCGTTAAAAAGTTGTTATCGTAATAAGCGTTTCGATAATGATTAAAGTGAATATTAAAATACTAAAAATAAATAGTTAAAACAAAATTAAATGTGTAATTTTTTTTCGCGTTAATTTCTTCAAAGAATTCATTCATCATATCATTTGAACGAATTTTTCAAAAAGATAAATATATAAATATATAAATTGTAAAACAAATTGATCAAAAGTGAAAAGAACGCAGAAATCGTTAGAAAGCGATAGTAAAGAATTCTATGAAAAATAAAATATCGAAAGCAATACGAGTATAATTTAAAATATTGATTGCACGTGGCAAACTTGAAATGCCATTACATGGAATATAACATGAGCGAAATAAAAATGGAAAAGTTAATAAAACTTGAAAATATAATAGTGTGAAAAAACTGAAATGAAAAAAAAAAAATAAATCTCAATTAATATTTCATATACCTTTGAATGATGTTTATTTATTTTTAGATTAATATAAATAAAAACGACGAGAATAATTTTTTTAGCTTCTTCAAACAATGATTAAACGTGAAACGTATAAGCCCTTTGTGTGACGAAGTATTGGGACATTAGCGATAAAATCTTTATTCGATGTAGATATAATAAACGTATACTAGAAAAACAATCTTAGTTGCATTCCTTGATAATATCCTTCAAGTATACATGTGACACATTTTCTTCTAAGAACATTATGACGGAAGTCATTCGAAATATTCAACAAATTTTCAATTATTTATCTAATAACTGATAATTGTGTCAAGTAAAAAATAAAGTCCACGATTTTAAAAATAGATTACAATCTATTACACTTTGATTTTCAAAAATCTATTGTTTACTCTGTATACGAATATTATCTATCAAATGTTAATCATTACGATTATCTTCAATCAAAGTAAATAATACGATATTGCGATAGAATCGATAATTTTATAACACGAATATCAATACATAAGAACTCATAATATAATAAATGATAAAGCAAAAGAGAAAATATATTTCTCGCCCACGATCCTCTTTTTTGCACGCAACATGTCAACCGAGTGAATCAAACTATCAAGCCAAACCGCTTACCTTAGGAGTAATTTTAGAAAGCAACCGAGACCTTTGCAGGTAGCGACTTCAGCAGTATAAGTGACTGTCATCTTTCACGATACACCTGCTGCGCTGAGAGACACGGCATAACCAACTATAATTGCTTTAAAAATCTCGATACCCTTGCCAGAATGTTGTCTCGCTAGGATCATCTGTTCCCGCACCACATCCTTTTCTTCGATTCTTCCCGGCCCAATACCTTTGGAACAATCACAGCTAGATATAGGATTAAACCGTGTTCGACCTTATCTCCGAACTCTTCCCTCTCGATGGACGGACAGTCGAGAAGATTTCGAAGGTCATTCTCAATACACTTTTCATACACGTCTTTTCTTACGTCTTCGTCCCTCTTTCGTTCTCTGTTGTTACGTAATTCGTGGCAATTGCATGATAGCGAAAACAGCGTTACTCAATGAAACAGTTCACTTTCGATTCAATTTACCTGTTACACGCTGCTCTTGATGTTCGAAAAAGATGGTATTAATCACGAAAACCCATTCTTTTGATCAAAGTAAGTAATCAAAATATTTCAATAATCAACACAATCCAAATCTTAAGTAATTTTAACTTATCACGTTTAAGTCTCTTCTTTCTTTGTTAAAAATTGTTATTTTCGTTGAAAATGTCGTATATTATCTTACTTGTTGACACACTTTTGTCAGAATATGCACATTAAATACGTTTAAGATTACTTTTTTACTAGTTTCTTCAAAGTAACTATATTGTTTCTAAATTTTTAATGCAATTATACCTTACTTTTTTGTGTTATCAATAATTCACTGGTATTTTAATGCTTCCTTTCAAATCTTCGACAGTTGTTTCCGACTTATTATATTTTACACTTCGTATGAATACACTATTTATAAGAATGATGACATATTTAAAAAGTCCATTGACTAGCAATACTAAAGTGTCACAATTTTTGTCTTCGCTTTAACTTCACAAGTGAATTTAGAATCTAGAATGTCAAACTTACCAACGATAATAATCAAGTGATGATTCATTGATTATTATCGTTGTAGAAAATGAATTCTATTTTATAGCATTACTATAAAAATTCATTTTACTTTTATTATCTATATCATTCTTATCTATAAAAAATTAAAAAATTCAACGATATATAAATGATTTATCACATATATACATATTACAATAGAATGTTCCATTGTTCAAACATCAAGATCTTTTGACTATTATACCATATCTACAATTTTGATTTTTTCTCTAATCTATCTTAACAGTCTTATCAAATTAATTCGTTTGTTGTCACGTTTCTTAATTCCTGGTAATGAACAATGCCAAATCACTTCCGTTTTGGGTGTAATGACTCATTTACGTTCTACATATATATTTTATGGATTCTATGCAAGTCGCGTTTTCCAACCGTTTCTTGCTAGCAACATAATATAGTAATCATAAGAATAAACTGGATTAGTAACCTTGTGTATAGATCGTTATCATTATAGGCAATCCGTTATCGTGCCGTTGTCCTGCTTTACATTCACGATATCGAACTCATGAAATTCGAAATGTTATATTTCTCGCTCTATGTCGACCAGTTTTTGTCATATACGAACACTTATATCGCTCATACTGATCATACAAGAAGATATATCATTCCTTTTGCATTTAACACTGTGATAACGTCATAGATGGCCTTGTACAAGTATTCCACTATAATATAAATTTATTGTTATATAATAATAAATATTATTTCTTGGACATTATATATGTTTATGTACAAATTGTTATATATCATCAATCGGTAACTATAAATTCACATATGTTTCTTGATTTTTACGAGAGAGTAAAAATTTAATAATAAAAATCTCTTAAAATATAAATATTCGAAAGAAAATTTCAATTAATAAATAAAATATATATAAAAACAACTAACATATGCAATTGTTATTCTCATAAAATATCGGTTCACTTCTATTCATTTAACGCTTGATATTAATTATTACTTTTAATACATAGTTTAAAAGATTTCTGTTCCATCCTTAAAATCATGAGAATTATATATATATTTAAATTATTCTAAGAAAGAAATTAGAATGATGCAAAAGAAAAAACATTCATTTGTATATAAAAAATTAGTACTAATTTAACTTTATTGTATGCATTATATTTAGTGCATTATTAAAATCATTTAGCGTAAAACCAAGGATATCATCAATATGACCAATACTCATGGATGAAAAAAATTTTATTTTTAAATGTTAAAAAAAAATATTAAAGCTCGATAAAAAGTTTCTTTAATTCAAAGATTTGCAATTTATAATTAATAATATAATGTAATAAATAATAAATATTACGGCCTTTGTTAACATAACATACAATAGCCTATTTCCTTATCACGTGATTTTCTCATTGTTTGTTTAACAAAAACTCTTGACAAACTACTCTAAAAACAATTTAAAAACACTGTGATATAAATCCGGTTACAGATCCTGTTCAGATCAAAAAACTCAAATACCGCATTTTCGAATAAACCGTAACTTCATGACAAAGAAACTCAAATAATTCTTAAGAACATCTTATTTTTCACTTTGTCCTTCTATTCTGTACACGTTTTGTACAACTATACTACCGAATTCGTAACACAGTTGGTCATGAGTTTCCCGAAATACTAGGCACAATCGCGACCAAATAAAGCGGCTAGCAAATGATGAACGTAAACTCCACCTGTCTTTGACAGAAAGAATACTGAATATATGCTGAGATAGTCATTGCTGCAGCACGCTAAAAGCGCCCTCTCCCCTTTCCCTCCCCTAACCCATCATCAACCTTTCAGCCTATCCCCACTGAGATTCCATGTTTCCGCATTAACCAGTGGTGCTCATTGCAAACATCAACAGATAAATCAGTTTGAAATCATGTTTAATCCGTTAAAATGAAAGAATAATTAAAAATATAATTAAAAATATAATAAATAATTATACTATGAATTAAATATAATTGATGAAAAAATTTTATGACAAATAATTGACGAATTAATGGAATATTCTTAATGATAATTATTCTTAAAAATATAATAATTAAAATTTGAAACATATCAATAAAATTGTAAAAATTATAAAGATAAATATAAATTCGAAATTATAAATGAAAGTATATATTAATCTTATATTATACATTAAAGGATTCTAGGAAAAAAGATAGATATTTGATATCAATGAAATATAAACGTTTGCAGAACACTTGATTTTACTGATAAATTATTATATACACGCATTCTTTTTTTTTATCATTTATCAAAATACTATATCAACATTTGTAACGATGTCCAATATACGTACACATTTAGTAAAACTTCTATGCTGGCAGATCATACAGTGTTTCCAAAATTACTATTATACAATCACGAGTATAAAATCCATATGCATTATATACTCGTACATATTACTAGCGCAAATTTATAATTTATATAATATGAATTTCATAAAAGATAATATATATTTTACATATATTTTTTTTTTTTTACAATATATATTCTTTTACATTTATATGAGAAATTGTGATGTAAATAAATTGATTCGATATACAACTGAAACATGACGTATAAACGTGTACTTTTCAATCGAATCACTAATTGATATCGTAACTATTGGATTAAAAGTTTTGGTCCCTAAAAGTCACAGCCATCAAATGCAATAAACAGTAGTAGTCTAGATTTAAGGCCACTCGATGAATAATAAAAATTAATATTAAACAATAACTAACATAATTTCTATAAATTATAGCATTTTTTCATGAAAAAATGCATATTAAAATTAATAATACATGTCCTGGCAATACTTTTACAATTCTTAGGAACAATAAAGATTGAAATGCGGCAAAGGACATCGTTTTTTTCCAATAATTTTAATAGAATAGCACTATTAACAGTTTCAATTATTCTGTTATAACGTGCTGACAGTCTTATTTGATCCTTCAGGATATGTCATGCAACAATAGTTGTCAATGTATCATGCTTAGTCCCCGTTCTGAAATATAAGAAAATCAAAAAATATGTAATTCAGATTCAAAAAAATAAATTTGTATTCGTACCTTATAGTAGCATGTTGCGTTGAACGTGACCAACCTGCAATAAAACTATTTTCTCTTCTCTCCGCGATTCGTTGTCTATGACTGCCACTTTTGGATGGTGCGTTAAATATAGCACTTTGTATAAAATCTGGATTTATTGTCGATTTTATAGTTTTATAGAATAATCTAAAAATAAATGATAATAATAAGGTATCTATAATTTAATTTTTATTATATTTTTTAGTTATTAATATAAAAGATATAGTAATCATACCTAGGTAATAATGCCAAAACACAGGTAAGTATTACTGTAAGCCAATACGTATATCTCATGACAGCTATTTCCATTACCCAATATGAACATAAAAGACCCATACAATTAACGCAAACTACATTATAAATTAAACAAAAACCAAAAAATACTCCCAATGATCCCATTACGGCAAAGAGATGTATTATAGTCTAAAAATCACATCATATAATATATAGTATATCTAATGTAAAATAAATCTTTGAAATACAATAATTTCATACAAATGTAATTTACCCAAGATCTAATTTCTATGGCAATATTAGTCAACATAGTAACAACGCAACATGTCATTATAGTAGTTCCAAATTCCCAAATGTCAATAACTGAATCATAGTATACCTAAAGAAAGAGATCATAATTTAATTAAATCGGTATTAATTTATATTAATTTTTATTATCTTAAACTATTTCCAAACTGTACTAACATTCTCATTTATAAAGAAAATTACGATACTTTGATATAAAGCATCAGCAATGGTTATCCAAAATGTATGCGCTTGATATACTAATCCCAGACGTCCTCTTTTATACACATGAGGCATAGATAACAAAACACCGGATGAAGCCACTCGATCATATATGCCTAATACAAGTGGTGGCATAGACGTAAACAATAAATTATATAGCATTAAATAAATTTGATCCATCATAACAGTTCCAGTAAATCCGCAATAAATCTATAAAAATGATAAATCTATCAAAATCATACACGAGAATTGAAATAATTTTTAAAAATAAAATAGACATAAGATATACCTGGTACCAAAATAGAACGAAAACGAAGGTAGCGTTCTCATAAAAGAAATATAAGATCATTCTAGACAATCGATCATAACACCAATGACCATGGAGCAAAAGAAGTCTGCTAAGCATTGAGAATCGTGAAATGGCAAAATCTGCAGCCATGATAGCTTGTGTACCTTCGTGTCCAGAAATACCAACTCCTACATCTGCAGTCTGTATCATGCTAACATCATTAGCACCATCACCAATGGCTAAAGTCCTCATTCCCAATTGTTCCTTTACTATACGTACTATATATGCCTGTATCATATGGTAAAAATTCACCATATGATACCATATTATACAATGAATATATGATATAACGAATTCTAAAAAACAAAGAGGCAAAACAAATAAATCATTCGTTACCTTTTGAAGAGGTGTAGCTCTACAAGCTAATACACTAGAACACGTTTTTGTTAACTCAAGAAATAATCCAGTTAATCCTGATCGTGGATCAAGGATAACAGTTAAAGTTTTGCCATCAACGACAAGTGCTCGTTGTCTCGGCCAAGAGCTATCTATTCTATGCGCCTCGTTTTCCGTTGCATCACGATTAAGCATCGTAATTTCCCTAATATTTTCTATCCCCTGAACCGTATTCTTTTTACGCGTAGATTCCAAATATCCATGAATTAAGGCCTCGGCAACAGACTTGGATCTTGCTTGTAACCACAATAATTGCATCGCAGGCGAAAAAAGACGCGCCGAATATGCAATATTAACCGCGGTTTCTGGCTTGTCTCCTTTGAATTTAATATATTTAATAGTTATACGTTTCAAAGATCGCACGAGTGAGTCTCATTAAATAGAGATACCTGTTAAAACCCAAACTACAATTCCTGCTGCCATTAAAGTGTCCATAGTCTCAGGTACTCCTGCTTGAAGTTTATCTTCAATTCCAGTAACACCTAACAAAGTCAAATGACATTCCAGATTTGCATAAGAATCTTTAATACGAAGTTCACGATTTTCCATTGCAAGTTCTGCTTCAGAATGCTTTTGACGCCAATTCTCGTATTCTTGCATCGTTAGAGATTTCTTAGCCATTACCAATGTTCGAAGACCTTGCCTTGCATACGATTGAAGGTATTGTCGAATTTTTATGGTCGTTATAGAATTTTCGTCTTGAGGAATTAGAGACGATAGTATCGTTGTGTCAGCACCTTTGCTATATAACACTACCTCATTAGTAAGAGGATGCCGTACTAAAATAGACATACATTTTCTATTCGAGTCAAATGGCAATATCTGAAATTTACGTTTCACAAATAAATTTAAAATACATAAATAAATATATAAATTATTAATAATTCGTGTAAAAGGCATATGTGTAAGAAACAAGAAAACATAATTCACACACACACACACACACACACACACACACACACACACA
>NW_006263920.1:113093-114494 GCF_000469605.1 Apis dorsata
CGCTTCGTAAATAGCGGCTCTAGGTAACAATTCGTCTCCGCTCTTTCCATCAATAACGGGACTTAGTGGGCTGCGTCTCTTGTGCTCACCGTTCGGTGACAATTTTCTTCCAAGTAATCCTATTCCTAGGCTCGATATCGACGTTACGTTTAAGAATTTTGGCCTGCAAACAATTTATTTATTCATTCTAAAATTTATTATATTTATATATATATATATATATAAAAATCACACATTATAAATGGCAAAGAATTATTAATTATCACACCTCGACAATTTATTGGACAGTTTGGTGGAATTGTGAAGAGCGGATTCAATTTCCACCATAGAAGAGATCGACGATACGTTTTCATCGGGGCTATTTGTAGTGCGAAGTGCCGATAAAGGTATAATTGGCGAAGGTGTTAAACTTCGAGAATCTATCATTCTTGTGTATCTGGAACGAATAGAAATGATAAAGAAATCTTGCTTAATTGATTAATAAGGAATAAAAAAAAATCGTACCTTCCAGTTTCTTCGTTGCCGTTCTTCCGAGGCTCTTCGATCACTCCGCTCGAGTTCATGGTGTCGTAATGAGGTTGAGAATTGACCACAACCGTATTACATATCGCCAATACGATTAGAAATTCTTGAAGATGTTGCCTAAATGTACCTATAAGAAGATCTTCCTTCAATCGCGAAGAAGGTATCAAATTTTCACCATCTCCGCCGTGCGAATAATCCTGTCCACCCACGGCGCACCGTCTAAACAGCATTTTATTTTCAGTGAGCGTGCCAGTTTTATCAGAGAATATATACTGCACCTATATTAAGAATAAAAAAAAAAAAAAGAAGAAAAAAAAAAAGGGAAAAAAAAAAAGGAAAAAAAAAGAAAAAAAAAAAAGAAAAGAAAACAATTCCCCTCTTCATCGAGATCATCAGTTGTGAAATGGAATGGAATAGAAATCGATCATGTCTCACCCACCTGACCCAATTCCTCTGTAATGTTGAGCGCACGGCATTCGGCCGAGCGTCCCGTCTCCGAGTCGTAAAGGGCGATATCGTGTCCAATGTGATAAACCTGGCCAACTTTCGCCATTTCGAGAGTGACGTAAAGGCTTAAAGGTATCATCACTTGGAGAATAATGACGAACGTCCAGAACGTTAGCATACTTTCGTAATAAGCATCCTGGAGGATCGGTATGAATGGGACAAACGTTAAATCGGAATATTCGGATAGCCAGAAACGGCAACCGGCCGCCCCTATCACGCATAAAACAATTAAAATCGCCACACACCATATAACGTCGCTGTTCATCCGTTTCTCCAATCTTGAACGCTGAAAAAAAATATATATCCCTCTCCTCTTTATATATATTTTATATATAACAAATTTTAATTTATCAATTATTTATTTAAAAA
>NW_006263920.1:114776-122995 GCF_000469605.1 Apis dorsata
TTGCACGTGTCGATGTACGCTACGCCCTGAGGATCGCTGCTTCGTAGAAGGAGCAGATCGGCCGGCACGAGTTCGTTGTTCGAGAGGTGAACCAGGTCACCGACCTTCACATCTTTCCACGCTACCCTTGCATACCTGTCGTCCTCGCTGTAATCACGCACACGTTATACAGAAAAAAATTTGTTGCTTCTTTTCCTCTTATATATAAACGAGAAATTTGAAATGGAAAAGGAGAAAAAGAAAAAGGAAATGATTTATGAAAGGGGATTTAGATTAAAGAGTATACGAGATGTATACAAAGTGCTTGATTATATTCGTTTAAACTTAAACAATAGTTCAATTTTCTTCGTAAGCGACTAGTGGAACAAGATCTTCGCAATCGACGACAATTGTTGATATATATATGTGTATATATATATATATATATGTATGTATGTAACAATAACCAAACTGTCACAGCGGTCAAACATCTATTATTTCTTAATTGATTGTCATCGTTGTTCAACGTTTCCAGTCACAAGATGTTTATTGATGAAAAAAATTGTCAAATAGGATTTCACTCTGTGTAAAATGGAAAAAATGTGAATAAAAGAAAAAAGAGAAACTTAATGCTGATCATTTGAATTTGAATCATAAACGAAGATTAAATTCTATGGTTTAATCATTTTTTTTTTCTTCTTCTTGCTCAATGAATACATTATTCAAAATTGTACATTTCCAGTTCTTGATCTTATTATCATTAAATTTTTGCATAGAACGTGCAGAGAATCGGTGTATTTTTAGATTCATGAAGCAAGCATTTAAACGGATTACACAAGGCCACGATATCCCGTTAAATTAACAATTTTCCTTGTTGGATTATATTTTTATTAAAAGATTATAGTAAAATGAGATAATCATTTTAATACAAAAGGGATTGGTCGATTTATTGATTTGAAATAAATAAATAAATAAATTCAAGATAGAGATAATTAAGATAATTTATATAGAGAAAATAATTTCAACACTTTTTGATTTTTGGACCGAGTGAGATTTCTTTTTTTCGCGTTCGTATACACGAGAAACGAATAAATCTGACCTAGACTTCCATTTAAGAGGTCGCCATTATGCGTCCTTTTTTGTCGCCAGATAAGAATCATTGATCTCTATAACCTTTGTAACCTAACTGGAACCATTTACTTTATATCTTCTTCTACTTGTTTTAACCGAATGCATATATGCTTCGAGGAATGTACATATAAAAATACATCCTATTATTAGAAGGAACGAGAATATAATATCGAAACGTATTATCAACGTAAAATATTAAATTTATTTTTTTTAATATATAGTAAAATTTATTCTTGCATTTTAATTATTACAGCAATAAGTCAAAGATTTAAAATACTCAGAAATAAAATTAATATTCACTATTAATTCTTTCTTTATTTTAGAATTAAATTAACCTGTACTTTGTTTGAGAACAAAGATTTATATATAAATATATAACTTATGCGACGTCAAGAATAAGAGAAGGAAAAATTCGATGTATTAATTTATAACTCGCATCTGAAATAAATCGAGTTTTTAAAATAATGTCTTTTTAACGACGATCGAAGTTCATAAAATTTGACACACAAGAATTTGACATTTTTCTTTCGTTCTCGAGATTGTTCGGGGAAAAACACCGATTTAATATTATTATTCTTCAACAATATAAATTTAACAAGTTTATCACTTTAAAAAAGTCTTATCACTTTTCGTATTTAAAATAGATTCTCACGTATTATTTCTCGCGTATCCGATATTAATTATCGATTTATAGAAGGCATATTTTAAGCAAATGGAGTATTCCATTCATAATCAATTTATTACAAATACGTTTCCGTTCACGATGAGAAGTCTGCCTCGTTTAAATTTTAATAATAAGCGAAGCGCCGATGAATCGAACACGATGGCAAGGTAGGTAGCCTTAGAAATTCTTTCATCTAACACATTTTTGTTATATATATATATATATATAAGGTGCTATTAAATATGTATAATAATAGTTTCAAACAATTTTTTCTCCAGTAATAATTATTCTAGAAAAATATTAAAATGATATTTATCAATGATATTTGTTTGGTTGTAGATAATTTAACAAAAAATTTCCAACGTGCGAATTAACACGAAACTATTGATAAAAAAATTTCAAAGGATTCGTTATTACCGATCGATCATGTTATCTAACGAAAGAATTCCAACAAAATAGTTTCTTTAAACTTTGTTCCGCCGTCTTTTTACTAATATATTTATATTATTTTTCTTCCATTGAATTATCAATTCCATTGACATCATTATAATTATGCAAAAATAAAAATTGCTGATAATAATTTTAAGTCGTTAATAAATATGTATTAACTTTTGAGATACTTATTATCGACCTATATTATCATTTTTTAATTTAATTTTTTTGAAAATGAACGATCACTTTTTTTTTTGAAAATAAATGATTATTTTAAGAAATTTGAATCTTTATCGAAAGGATTCGATTATCGAATCTTTCCGTACACTATCGAAATCGTCTCTCGAATGATCTCGAAAAAAATGCATAGATATATTCATTACGCGAAATCAATTTATATTTTTGTTGCAATATCTTATTTATCGTGGCATTATTTGTGACAATAAAAAATGTAATCGTGATAAAAATTGATAAGAATGAAACGATGCACCTGGGAAAAGTCATTAAGATTCTCGTAACTGATTGAAGAACGAAATAAATTAATTACGAATATTTTACGTTTCAACGTTTCAACATTTCAATTTTACGTTATAGGTGGATAGAAAGATGTAGAAATGGGTAATTATCGACAAATTGCATTGTATCGACAAATGTGTTATCATTCGTATCCAGGAAATGATCGAGGAAAATAGTTCAAAGGTTATGGCAACTGGTTTTATTCGTAGATTTTCCTTTTTTTTTTTTTATTTTTCGTCTTCAATTAAGTTAAAATGATAATCGTTTGGAAACTAAAAGAAAAAGACATTTTTACGAACACTCATGTTTTAAGAAACTACATTGCGAGTTATTTGACGCGATAACGACAACAATATGGTAAACAAGAGATATCGATCTTACCTGTGGTTCCACGTGAACCACATGACATTATGTTTTTAAAAAAATGATCAAATTTGTAAAACAAGGATATTTGTACAATAATTTCTGTAATTTTTTGTACTAGAATAAGTAAATTACATCCATATATGATACATAACATTTATTTTGTATCACACGCGACTTTTGCAAGTAGGAAATGTATTCTTTCCATTTTAAAATATATATAACAACTACTTTGACATGAAAAGTTAACCTATAATATATACGTTACAAACAATCATTTTTCTATATAAACTGAAAGAAAGTTTTTTCTCTTGGTATAATTATTGAAACGATTTAACGTATAAATTCAGATAATAGTTTGAGAAGGGCATGGAATTAGAATCGCGTGACAATATCTCGCGAGGGAATGCCACGTCGCGCTATATAACGATATACAAGAGCTCGCGACCCACATAACCTCGAACCAGTCAAAGTGTATTAATCGAACTGGAATTCGTGGCGAAGGTCTGCTTGTTCTTGACATTGCAGAGTATCGCGTGGAAAGCGGTGTGACTGACTGTCGATCTCGTCACTGAACGAAATTAAACGAGAGGCCTAAAGAAGGTCATCGAGCGCGTGCGTGTAACCGCGTATTAAGTGGGTAAAGGTCGCAAGAAACACACGTTACCACGGAAGAAAGAAAGAAAGAACTTCTCGTTGTATCGGTCTGTATCTAGTGCTCGAGTTCATACTGATTCTTTTAACTGCGATTGAACACGTAAATACGCCCCCACTTAAACGTTAACGAGATTCGATTAACAGTATCACTGATCAAATCGATCGCGTATGAAGATTCTAGGTTAACTTCGTCACGTCTATTTCTCGCGAAGGAAACAAGCCAAATAGCTGAAACACTTTTGTGTCGATCTTTCAATTCTATTTTTAACAATCAAATTTCAATGTTAAATTTGGTCTCTAATGATAAAGGAACGATATCTTTGGCTTTGCTCTATGAACTATACATATCTCTAAAAAGGAAACGAGGCGAAACGAAACGAACTACGATCGTAACGACGCGATGCATATCTCCGGTATACGCATAGGTCGGTTTATGTTAATTCAAGATCGTAACGCTGGTTAATTACGTGTATCGGTTGGAATGGTACACTGTGATCGAAATAACGGAATGTAGGTATGTATGTATGTATATATATATATACGTATGTACTGATCGTTCGATTTTAAGCAGAAGGATAACAGAGTCTTCTACGGGAAAGCACGCAACCTATACACAGTTCGCAATTTTCCCTCGACCTCCTTTCCTTTGCGCTTCTCGAAAACGTCTGTCAGCCCCGTTAGCTTTCTTTCAATGACGATGAATTCTCTCTCCCTCCCTCTCCCTCTCCCTCTCTCTCTCTCTCTCTCTCTGTCGCTTTCGAACTTATGTTAGCATCGTCTGATTGAACATTCTTCAATACTGCCGTTTCCGCCGATCTTTTCACAGGAAAACATCGATCGATGAACAGATGATATATTACAAAGAAAATCAATAAAACGGAGATCATTACAGTCTTAAACAATTTATTTTTATTAGTAATATATATTGTATTTTACTATGCAATGAAATGATATATATCCCTATTCTTAAAGTCTTAATAAAATTATATTTACTTGAAAATTTATTAAAAATTGTACGCAATTAAAATTCATGACTTTTATCAAATATTAATTTGTATTAAAGAAATAAATTCTAAAACTTTTGAATGTAATATATATATATATAGATCTCTAGTTTTGAATGAATATTTCTATAAATTTATTCATTACTCATTTACATTAATCATGATATTTACATTAAGTAATTGATAATTAAATTGTAATTGGTTATGCAAATATCACCTAACGATATAAAATGAATAATTAAAAAAAATTTTTAAAAACGACAAAAAGAAGATTGTTGGAGAAGAAAAATGATAATAGAACATAATTTATCATAAATTAATTAAAGATCTTTGATTGAATATGCGGAATATAATCAATGCATCAAATATGGCAAAAAACTGACGATTACTAATTCAGTAATCACCTATGTGATACAAGACAATTCTATAACTCGTATCCGGGACAGGAAAAAAGTATTATCTATGAGAAATATCGAAGTGATTTCAATCGAAGGCCACGATCGGACTCTAAGCAGACAGAGGTGCATTAATAAATCAGCAACGACTCGTTTAGTCTACCATATTACATTTTCTCGGGCAAAGCGAAGTGATAACTTTGAAAAAAGGGGAAAATTAGAAGAAACTGAGTGGCGTGACGAAGAATAAGATCAGAACGTTGTATTATTTTACAAATCGTTCTATTGCGTGCTGGAATCGTTGCACATCGATCGTTTTGCGAAATTAAGTTATATTATAAATGATATACAACAATCGTTGCTACCAACCGATATTTATTTTCGCTGTCATTTTTGAATCATAAGTGGTATAATATATATTTAAGCATCTTAATCTTCCTGATCAAATCTTTATTAGATCTTAATCACGGTTCAGAATTAATAATTACAAAATTGGCAATAACGAAAATATATTTTTCTTGAATATATTTCGAAATATATTTTATCTTATTCAAACATTTTTAACAATTTTAATAATTGTATCGATTATCTATATATAGATATATAATTTTTTAACGATGATTGATCTATCAAGTTGTAATTTATTTATTGATCAATATCAATTACAAGTTGGACAGAAATATTTTTATCATAATTATCGTACATCGAAGATATCTCGATTGAATCGAAACGTTCGACAGACTTCGATAGTCGATACTACGATCGCAAAATCCTTTCTATAAAGCTAATAGTGGTTTACTTTACGTTACGTATTTATCCATGTAATTTTAGAGAATGATCTAAAATAAGCAAATTAAGGTAAAAGATGGAGATGGAAATAAAATGAGATATTTGAAAATAATCGATACGATTTGTTCCAAATCATCCGATTCCTTTCCCTTAACCTTAAAAATCAACTAACCTAACATTCTCAGCATAAAATGTAGATGCAGATTGATCGAAGGTAATTCTATTTCTAGACAGATTTAACGTTGTTTATTAAAATATGATACTATTTTAAGATCTTCTGGCACACGCCTATTATAACTACCTTGAAATTCTTCCTCAGCACAAGGAAATAAATATATCGATAAAATTGGATATGCAGTAACAATGGTTAAATAAGGAAAGAAATGCAATGATAATCATAATTTTGAAGACGTACTTCGTGTTCACTATTATCTTCCATTCTTTACGAACTACTTTCCCATTACATTTTTTGATCAAATCACACGGTTGATAAAAACTTTTGTACATTCGGAGACAATATCGATCGGAAAATTAAAGTTCCAAACACGAACCACGATAATTCTCTTCCACGATAGAGGGAACACTTTCCTTTCTACGTTTGGCTGACCATTTGTGCTCAATCCGCATGCCTTCGATTAACAACCAATGCCATCGAAATTCCTCGGTCAAAGAAACGGTAAATGAGAGAGGTAAAGGAACGTTCGAAACGTCCATACCAAAAAGAAGATTGCGTAAAATACGAAAATTTATCCATCGAAAACCGATTCATCGCGAAAATATCTTCGTTAAAAAAAAAAAAAAAAGCGACACTTATTTTAAACTAAAATTTGTCACCAAGAATATCAAATACGTATTTTGGCACTGCTTTCGATTTATTCTCACTTAGCCTTGAACCCTTCTATTTGAATGATTCGTTCTGCGAGATTACATAAAGTTCTTTAATTTTGTAAAATAGAATTGATGAAGTGAACGAGTACGCGCATGATTCAATAACCTAACCTAAATCCCAACACAGGCCTATTTACTATATTCGGTCATTTTAATCGACGACTTCAATAATTCACAAGATATTAATCAATTTTAGAAAAAATTTTTAAAGAAACTATTACTTACGTTGAAAAAGATTATAATTTATACGAAACCAGCTGATATTTATCGTAGAGGAATCTAAACAATGTTTCCCCGACAGTACATATTTTTCGAATAAATATTTTTTTATTCGAGATATATTTTCCTTCATGCAAAATAAAGATATCCATATTATTCTAAATATTAATCAATTTATAAAAAAAAATATTATTATTATTAAACTTATTAAGTATCTAATTACTAAATATCTTACTTTGTTCAATTAGCAAAACAGTTTGTAAAATATTATAAAACGTCCATTGAAGATGTTACTTACCGAACGTAGACACGACAAGTGGAATTATTTACACGACGATCGCTGATAAGCCTTCTACGATCCTCGAAATAATCTTTCAACGCTGTCACACCGAGCACAAAAATGATGGGTATCACGGAAATCTCCTTGCCGAAGGCATTTATAACCGGCACCCAATTAAGTAGAACGATAAATACAAAATATATATTGGCCACACGGCGGAATTGTTCGAAAAAATTGCGAGGTAGGAAGCTCAGCAAGGTGTACTTTGTCGTACGTACTCTGAAAGCATATAAACGAATAAACCGGAATTCAATTACGTACAATATCAAATTTTCACTTTCGTCTCGACTTTTTTGATTCCGCCAACGGCGTGAAACGGAAGGAAGTATAAGTAAGTATTTTTAAATGATTAAATTACCTATTATTCACTCTCTTCCCATTCGGATGTTGACTCGCTGGTGTTTTTGGCGGCACCAAATGATTCGGTACTATCGTTCTTAAACGAGGCTCCTCCGGTAACGGGCCAAAGTATCGAGCCCAAACTTTTCTCCACCAAGGAGGTTCAATGCTACGTCTTATCGTATATATCGACTCTGATCTATAAAATAACACGAAGATAAAAAAAAGAGATGACGACAGATATTTATAAAAATTTGTAATAATCAACTTATAGATAGATGCGTTCAACGTGCGTAACGAATATTAACCAAATAAATTTGACTGATATTCACAATGTTTTACAGCTTTTAAATTTACACGACTGGCATCGTGTATTCATCCCGAAATTTGAGCCAAAATACGAACTTTGAACGACGCAATCTTCTACGTTTAACGGAGAACGTTTTACGTGATCGCAATAAAAATGGTATACCTACTCGTCTCTCTCTCTCTCTCTCTCTCTC
>NW_006263920.1:123160-142926 GCF_000469605.1 Apis dorsata
CCGGATAATAAAAAAAGAAGTTATTTTTAAACGTTTAACCGAATGGCAGAATTACACCGACCAGTCGATTCGTCGGATTTGCGCGATACCATATTCTTTTAGTTACCGGATAAAAATACACAAGACACAAGAGTCCTGTTGAAGAGAGAGATCTATGGAAAAGAAATGGATGGGAATGGACGGAATTATTTAAAAGGGGAAATACGTACGTTCATACGAGCGAACATACCTGGATGCTTGTCGCGAATGGCCACGAAAAGAGGGCACTTTCCCGGCGGTGGGCGGTTTCGAATCCTCCTTGTGACCGGGCGGAAGGATAAAATCCGTTTTCGACCCGACACGGCTGTGGCCGGTGACCGAGTGTCCTTGAACGTCGACCACCTGACCCTGGCTGAACGCTCTCTGGTGGCCAGGCTTCTTCAAGGCCGAGGGCCTCGTCCCACCGATCGCGGACAAAGGACCGAGATGTGATCCCGCGCAAGGCTGGGACCCGGTGCTCGTCAGACACTCCGCCAGCATTCCGCCGTGGCTTGCCGATCTCGCGTGAGTCCTCGGCAACTGCCTTCGCCTCCCCCGCCCAACGAGATCCTCGTCGACACCTTCGTTGTCGATCATCTTCCCCTTCGCGAATACATTCGGGGGCGGGACGATCGTGGAAATCGCGGAGCTCGAGGCGCCATCGGGGGGCGCGGTGGTGGCATTCGTCGATTGCGTCGGGGGCGAGGATGCTGTACAATGCTGACACCCCGGCCCTGGGAACACGTAAACCGACGCCTGCCTGTCGATCTTGCTCGCTGCTTCTGGCGCACCGGCTTCGGACATGCTGGCACATCTGCCGAAAAAATTATCGAGAATAAGAATTATTATTATTTATCGCGACGAATTTTGAAATTTGTGTATCTCTTGAATCTGGCTTTTCTCGCTCGGTGAAAAAACACGAAAATATACGCCCAGTGTAAATAATCGGAGGGAAAAATTGTTGTTGGTTTTCTTTTTGTCGGAATTCTTCGAAAAATGAAATTCAATGATAATTTATTCGAAGAAAGGAAAGGAAGGGGGGGAGACAGGAGGAGATAACTAAAGGATTTACAGGAAATGACGCGATACATTTCCAATCTAATTGTACCGCTCTCCTTGTCGCGAGTGCGCTTGCACTTAACCAACATAGATATACTATTAATAAGATTGTAAAAAAGAAAAAAAGAGTTTATCGAGCAAATACAACGCAAATCGATCGATTAAAGTCGTCGATAGTGCTTCTGAAAATTTTACAAAATGCGAAACG
The DNA here is from genome assembly GCF_000469605.1 of Apis dorsata. Lineage (NCBI taxonomy): Eukaryota > Metazoa > Arthropoda > Insecta > Hymenoptera > Apidae > Apis > Apis dorsata. The sequence goes on from NW_006263920.1 coordinate 124,446, forward strand.
TTAATCACCTTATACTAAATAATCCAATAGTATTGTTCGCAGGATCGGATTTATAATGTTGTTTTCCCTGTCAAACTTTGGAGACTTCGATGTAATGTAAAAAATCGAGGGGGGAAAAAATGAATCGAAATCTGTGATTAAGAAAAGCAAGATTTAATCGCAGATGCCCTCTCCTTCACGACTTTCTTGTTATTCTCGTTTCGTGATTTGATATACTGATCTAAAATATTACTAATCCTATAGTTGTACCATTAATAATCCGTTTCAACAAAAATGATACCTGTTTCTTGATAAAAAAAAAAATTCAATAATTATAACAATAGTGTAAAATCCAAAAAAAAAAAAAAAAAAGGTTTTTCATCGACCGAGAAATTAGGCTGAAGCGAAATCGACGATTCAGTAATTGAATTTTTTTCTTTTTTTATTTTACGCAATATCAAGCTCCTGTTCCTTTCTCTTCGCAACCGCATTTGTACTACCAACGAATACGTGTAAATTTCTATGTTCGAACGCGAAAATGCAAACTTATCAATTGTCGAGTATGTGTTTATGAAGACTAACAAAAATGCTCTCTCGATTTCGCATGTGTTCTTTCCCTTTTTTTTACCATCGTACACGATACGATTTCAAAGAGAAAACGAAAACGATTAAAAAAAAAAAAAAATCGATAAATGAAAAATATCTGTGAACTGATAAATTGCATTAGGATGAATTATATTAATTGTATTTAATTTAGAAATAGTCCCAATTGTGCAAAATTACATTATCGGGAAGTGATCCAAGACCGAACGAATGTCATCATCGAATGGAAATTTATTTCAAAAATAATCTTCTATCTCGAGAAAAAGGATATAAAAGGTAAAACTAGAATGAGAACATCAAAAGTTAAATTAATCAATTTGCTATTTCGATGATACCTCGATTTGTTTTCGAGGTTAATACTTCAAGGTCGTGGCAAGATTTTATCACGTAAGAATTGGCTCGAATACCTGGTACCTTTGAACCAGAAACTTGATACGGTCGAAAGGAAAGAATACACAGAGATAGCTCGAGTTGCTCATCGACGGTCATAGAAAACGAACTTGTTTGCCGTGCACGTAAACCAAAGGATTCCGTTGGTTGATCAATAACAGTTACATAGTGTCGACGTAAATCTCTCTCTCTCGAGTTCTATACGGGTAATATCAAGGGTAAAAAAGTTGAAGAATGAAATTGGGTCAAGCGAATATCCACGCTTCCTAAAACCATAGCAGGATTATTACATTGTCTCGTAAAATATAAAATAACATACGCTTCGAATAATAATTTCGAATTGTTTATCTCTTATCACTTGTTAACTTAATGATAGAAAAAATAATAATTCCTTTATCAGTCGAACCTGATATCGAGTTTAATTTAAAATAAGTACACGTAAAAGCTATCGTAGGCTATCGTTTATATTCGAAGAATTTCGAATCCGTTAATATTATATTTAGTATAACGAAAGCTTTTCGTCGAAAAGGAAACATTAACGATAGGAAACATTGGAAATACTCGATAAGAGAAAAGCATTCACGTTTAATAAACATTGTAAATAACGAGCAAAAGATAAACAACGCGTACACGCCCAAGGTAAAACGTTAATAATACGTCTTGTTATCTATCGGTCGATTAGTTTCAGATAGCAATTCACCACTCGCCAAATGGACTAGAATCTAATACGCAAAAATGCGATATATTTTCCATCCGCTTACCCGATTCCCTATACGTTTCGAACTTCATCGATCAAGTTCCTCTTTTTAACTTGGGAATATCGAACAAATTTATTTTAATTCTGTCACGGCACTCTTCTATTTTGTCAATGCAAAAGCAACGTCAGCAACGTTCTACGCGTTCTTTCATGTGCACCAGTATTTCCGTGCGAGCGAATCATTTGCACGTTAGAGTTTACGCAATTTAACGAGTATATATATATATACATATATGCTCTCTTGGATGAATAACGAAACAGGGATGAAACTTACTTCTTTTTTCAGTCTAGAAAACTATTCAGGAATACTCGGAGTAAGCGTAACCGGTTTTGTGACCTGAGACTACGACCGTCGGTCAAACGACGGTCTTGAAAAAAAAAAACTACAATCGATTCCCGAAAGTAATCCTCGATCCCCTTTCGATAATATAACAGAAACATATTGGAATTAATTGATCGACTTTATCTCTATTGTGTACACACATGTATAGACATATGTAGGTTTTGAACTTCAAAAAAATAATTAAACGATCGATAATATAATTATTTCGTTTTTTTAATTTATTTTTGTATTATTTTTCAATTAATTTTATTTCTCTATCATATCTTGATATTTCTATCATGGATTTTTTTTATGATAAACAATTTAATCGTTCTTGCTTTTCCGGACTATCTCGTTACCGTTTCGCTAGAACGCCTTATACATACTTCCGCATTTTAACTTTCTCATAAAATATAAGTAAATAATAAAAACACAGAGTATTGGAAATTATGAAATATAAAAACAAAAAAATTTCAAATCTCGAATTTTGAATCTCGATACAATATAAATTATGTCAAACAGTATATGTCTGACAATTGCAGATCGTTTAAGGATTATCTCTAGTTCAACGTTTATCCGAGGATCGCGCTTTTTCATGAAATTTATTCTCTTCAATTTATTAGAAAGCACAATATGCATTTGTTGACATTAATATTGTATAAAAAACAACAATGAATTGGAAATGTATCATTTTCTGATACACAACTCTTATTTTCTCTTTATATCGAATATCTTTTCAATTTTAATAACATATATATCGAGATATATTATCAAAAATTTAAATAAAATTAAATTACATAAAAATGATGATAAAATAAATCTAGAACTTACATTTTTCCAGGCTCCCAACGTGGTCCACGTGGCCTTGGTTAATGCTTGTGGAAGCCCAAGGGGTGGCTCACAATAATCCCCCACGTCTCCGAACTTTCAACACATTGAATGTACAACTAAATCGAACCAGGAAAAGCAATTTTTACTTACACATGTCTTTTCTTAAAAGAAAAATAATGAATTATAATAAAGCGCGTTTCTCGCAGAATATCTCTACCGAAATATTAAATTTAATACCGTACATATTTACATGTTAAAATGCTTTATATAAATGCTCAATGAAATAATTTCTATAACAATTACATTGTTCTGTTCAAGATCGTCTCGAGAAATACAGAGAGATATTGCAAACACGCTCCCTGTCGTATCCCAATGCTTATTCGCGTTCCGCGGCAACAAACTGAATGACCTTACTGTCGTGCACGCACTGACAATTCCTATCGGTCGACCTATCAAGTAAAACCGTCACAAGTCGCAACAAGCTTTTTCATTATCGCCATCTACCGTCCCAACTTGTTTTCAAATTTTTTAACGTAGGAAATGCAAAATCCCTAGTTTCTCAAATCCCTAGAATACAATTTCCGCGATTTTTGAAAGTCATCCTTCATTCATAATCAGACTTATAATTTTATAATTATTGTTCACATACTTTCAATGAAACAAATACGTAATAACAGGTGAATGTTAGTACTCTTATATAGCATAAATTTTTTCATGATTAGCTAATGATTCAATAGACTTACTAATATTTTAAAATTATGAAATCAAAAATAAAATAACAATCTATAAAATTTAAAAATTTGCAATTTTATTATCTTAGGATATTTTTTAATGAATTATTGAATGGGGAATTACAAAAACCTAGGGAGAGTGTAACGCTGCAGTAACTCCATCAGTAGTAATACCACCATCACCACTACCTTCGTTCTGCCAGCAGCTCCGTCATCGGTAGCAAGCGAAAGAATAAGGTCTTCCGTTCCGGCATAATAGTCGTGCGAGTTGGCAGACGCGCGACCGTGGATTATCTTTTTTCGATTTTTATAGCATTCCCAAGAAAAACTTACAAGAACTTCGTGTTCATACGTTTAGTGCTGTGATCAATTTCTTTACATTTCGACGAATATGAATGAAGAATACGACGCGATCGTGTTAGGCACTGGACTCAAGGAATGCATACTTTCAGGTATGCTGTCGGTCAGTGGAAAGAAAGTGCTCCATGTAGATCGTAATAAATATTACGGCGGTGAATCTGCCTCGATCACACCTCTGGAGGATTTGTTTGCGTAAGTTATCTTTATGAATAATATATGTCGATCTATTTCAACGTCAATCAACTATTGCCGGTATTAGACTGGTATTTCAAGCTATAATCGACAACTGTATGATACGATGATTCGTCTTAAATATTGATTTTTTCTCCATTTTATTTTACTATCTTTGTTGTCTCTTATTATTTGGTTAAACTCTTCCGTCAAGTGTTGTTCAAAGACAAAACGTGACGTATGTCGTTATCTACAGTGATGCGTCGTTGCTGTGATTGCTTCCAAATTTCATCTCTTTCTAAACAATTTTATCGGAAAGTTGGCTAGAATGTTACTCGATAAGAGAAAGGGGAGGGGTCCGCCCCGCGAAATATACGCTCGATCGAATATAATAAATCGGTTGTTAACTTTCGCAGAGTTAGCGCAACGCACTGTTTCTCTTTAAGATACTTTTTCTTTACCGTTCACTCGTCTATTTCAACCATCTCTCTTCCACACCTACTTTCACATATATATTTTCGTATATAATTTGAAAAAATTATATATATTTATTAAATCATTTTAACTAAATAGAAAAAAACATAAATATATAAAATTAGTTCATTATCAAATATATCTTGTTTAAAAATTAAAAAAAAATTAAATATCTAAATATTATCGTTAATTTAAATTATTTACTATAAAATTCAACATATGGTGTTTGTCTTTTTCTGCACAAACTCAAATTTCAAATAACGGTTGTTTTGATTATATAAATATTTTTTTTTTATTCTTCATGTAAAAAGATTTTTTTATTTAATATTTTTCAATATCAATTTTTGCAATATAACAAAAATTCGTTACAATATAACGGAACTAAATATGATTTCTACTGTATATGAAACGAAAAACGATAACATCCGCGTGATTGCGCTTCTGGTTCATCGAGAAGACATCGGTTATCGTATGTTCGGTTGTAGTCAATAAATTGTAACGCATCTAAACTACCATCTGTTATAACAGTATATTGTTTGATTGTACTTGTATATGTATATAATACGATTTAAAGAACATTTGAAAACAATATTAATATCAAATATATATTTTAACGATTTCTATAATTTCAATTTATACATAATTTTATTTGTTGATAAATCGTTTAAAAAATTAAAAAAAATAAATGAAAAAATTTAATGTTATTTATATATATTTTGTTACAAAATATATATTTATTATTATTATATTATTATTATTATTTTTATTATTATTAATTTTATGTTTATATCTCTATTTAGGAAATTCAAAGCCCCCTCACCTGATGAAACTTATGGTCGTGGTCGCGATTGGAATGTAGATTTGATTCCAAAATTCCTGATGGCAAACGGCTTGTTGGTAAAACTTCTAATTCACACAGGCGTGACGCGTTATTTGGAATTCAAATGTGTTGAAGGATCGTATGTTTATAAATCGGGCAAGATTTCGAAAGTGCCGATTGATCAACAGGAAGCACTATCTAGTGATTTAATGGGTCTTTTCGAAAAAAGACGTTTTCGCAGTTTCCTTATATGGGTACAAAATATGCAAGAAGATGATCCCAGAACTTGGGATGGTTTCGATCCATTTAATAATAGTATGAGTGCTTTATACAATAAGTTTAATCTCGATAAAAACACTCAAGATTTTACTGGGCATGCACTAGGTCTTTACAGGTAAAAAAAAATATAGATACAAATATTATTTTAAAAATATCATTGATTAATATTTAATATATTGCATTTGTATTTCAGAGATGATGAATATATAAGTCAAAGCGCAATTACTACTATAAGAAGAATTAAATTGTATAGCGATAGTTTAGCACGTTATGGAAAATCTCCATATTTGTATCCTATGTATGGTTTGGGTGAACTTCCTCAAGGTTTTGCACGACTTAGTGCCATTTATGGCGGAACATACATGTTAGACAAACCGATTGATGAAATTGTAATGAAAGATGGAAAGGTAATAAATAATCGATCTATTTTCGCAAAATAAAAAATTTTTTGATTAATAATTAATTATCGATTTTCATTACAGGTTGTTGGTGTACGTTCTGGCGACGAGGTGGCCCAATGCAAACAAGTATTTTGTGATCCCACATATGTACCTGATCGCGTGAAAAAAGTGGGTCAGGTCATAAGATGTATTTGTCTTTTAGACCATCCAATACCAAATACAGCAGATGCTCTTTCAACACAAATTATTATTCCTCAAAAACAAGTAAAAAAGATTTATCTTTCATTTTCATTGTGCATCAAAATATTCATTCATTTCTTTATTTCTTTTTATTTATTATTATTATTTTCTATTTATTTCTTCTTATATTTAAGGTTAATCGTAATTCCGATATCTATGTATCTTTGATATCGCATACGCATCAAGTAGCAGCAAAGGGTTGGTTCATAGCCATGGTATCCACTACAGTTGAGACGAAAAATCCAGAAGCCGAAATCAAACCAGGTTTGGATTTACTCGGATCAATTAAACAAAAATTCATATCAGTTTCTGATTATATGGAACCAACAGACACTGGTCTGGAAAGTCAAATTTTTATATCAACGAGTTATGATGCCACAACGCATTTTGAAACTACTTGTTTAGATGTTCTTGATATATTTAAACGAGCTACTGGAGAGGAATTCGATTTTAATAAAGTAAAGCAAGATCTAGGCGATGAAGATCAGTAACCATAAGATAATTATTGGTCAGTTTTAAAAATAGTTCATGCTGAATTGAAAAAACGAGCGAATATAATTTAATGTGTGTATATCGATAACGTCGGCGTTTATCGAAATCTAGAAGGAGATGCGATCAATTAATAAATTTATGCCTAATTCTCTAGATTCTCTTTAACAGAGAATTTCAATAAGAAACGTTATTAAAAATTTATTTTTCAAATTTATTCCAATCTAATTCTAAAAACTGCCCTTTTTACATTATGTCTAAAGTACACGTGTACAACCATTTTCACAGAAAATGAAAATGTTAGAGCTTGTAACATTTGTCATTTGGATATTCGTCGATAAATTTTAACAAAACAAATTTCAAAATACAAGATACTGTGTGGTTTAAGTGTGCCCATGTATTCATCATGGATATAACGTAATTTGAATAAAACATGACAGAGCCGATTATCGTGACTTTATAAATGTATCATATTTTAATTATCAAATTAAAACATAAGAATATAATTGTTTATTGAGATTGTAAATGTTAAAAAGTCCTATAGTTATATTACTAATTGCAGTAGTAAAAATGCGTTACGACACGAGGTACAAGATAGAGATAATTTAAAAAAATAAATTCTACACGCAATTATATAAATAGCATGCCGCAGTATAGAATTAGAAAATATGTCATATTGATTCTGCACATTTAGTTATGATAATTATTAATATAAATTTCAAACACATACGTTAAAGAATTCAAAGTACATACGTATAAATTAAAGCGCTCGCAAAGATTAATTTGCTTGCAATAGAAAATATTACAAAAAATGGATGTCAAAATAAAATGAAAGAAAAAAAAAGCGGCCAACCATTTAAATATATATATTGAATAAATATATTATATATACAATATATATATACTTTCTCATTCTTAAATATGTTTGAATGAGAATATAAAAAAAAATGGAATCGTTGAAATGTTGTTATTTTATGTGAACTGAGAGCTGGAATATTTCTTTGTCTAATATTTACAAGATCATTAATATGAATTTAAAAAACACATTAATAAATTTAAAAAGAATAATTATGTACAGAATTAAAATTACTTTAAAAATTACTATACGTGTGCACTTGCGTATGCGTGAATGTTTTGTTATTGTGATTGATTGGCTATTTTTCAGAATTTCTTATTTCGCTTGCATTTCTCTTCAAACTGTAAGCGCACCATGAATTTGTATTATGTATAAAATTTATTGAAATTTATTGAACAAAAAAAAAAGTATGTGATTTCCTATTACTTTATCTAAAACGTTATTCACGTAACTGTAATGTGACAGTCATAAAAAAAAAAAATAAATCGTATTATATTAATTTCATTAATTTGTATTCCTATCTGTTACAATTTAAGAAATATTTCATATGTTTACTTACCGAAAAAATTTAAACAAGTTCTAAAGCATAAACATTATTATCCCTGCATCCAATAATTATAATATTATTATTAACAACAGGTGATGAGAAAACTTCTGCAGGAAGTTTTTCAATTTTTATCACTCTATTCTTTATAGAGTTGTAAATATTTAAAGTACCATCTTTACATGCAATAAATAAAAAATTATTTTCACACCAAGGTGTGGCCAAAATTGGCGAATGAAAATTTAATACATATTTCAATGTCGGTTTAGTTTTAAAGTTTGTATCTTTCGATTCTAAACAGTATAAATTCTTATTTTGACTAGCTAAAATAATATTTTCATATTTTGCATCATTTTGTTTTACAATGTATGAAAATATATTGCCATTAATTTTGTATGTCCACATCTGCAAAATTAAAAAATAGAGAATAATTATGTTTATACAAAAAATAAATATATTTTTATATACTTATTACCTTAACATTAACTTCAATATCAAAACAACATAATAATCCTGTTACAGAACAAAATAAAACGAGTCCATTATTCAATGACACAGGAGCAACAAAAATTGGATCTGATAATTTATATTTCCATACAAGTTTTCCTGATAATTGTTGAAGAGCTAAACAAAATCCATCTAAAGTTCCAAATAATACAGTATCTGATTGAAAGTGTAGACAACCAGAAGCATTAATGCTTCCATTTCCGAATTTAAATTTCCAAATTTCAGATCCATCCTATAATGAAAATATTTTATTTTTATCATTACATTTATTTTTTTATAGTATGTAATGTAATTTAATTGTGAACATGTACTTTAACAGATAAACAGTATATGTAACAATCATAAGAGCCAACAAATATTATTCCTTTTTCTTTACAAAATATTACAGAATTTTTTACAACATTTCCTGTTTTATAATTCCAAATAAATTTTCCCGTTTTTAAATGAAAACAATATATATTGCCATCATAACATCCTGTAAAAAAGAAAAAGACAATATACCAAGAATGTGAACAACTTTTATATACATTAAAAACTTACCTACTATACCTCTAAAATTATCCAAAATCAGAACTGAAGATTCAATTCTATCAGGTAGCTTGATTTTAAATATAGGATTATGGCATTCTTTTTCTAATTCAAACGTAAAAATAAAACCAGAGTGAGAACCAACTGTTGCATATGTTTTTCCACTATATAAGATATTTATTAATTATTATATATTAATATATTAATAAAATTATAAAATTGAAAATCATTGATTAATAAAAATATACTTACTCTGAATAATGAAATATAGTTGGTGATGCATCTACACATTTTCTCATATCATATGTTTTTTGTATTTTTACTTTTGAAATTGTATCATATTGTAATTTAAATTTTTCATTTATATCTGATACATAATTACATACTTGTCCTCTACATTTGTACCATTGACATAAATGAATGTCATTTACTTGAATTGTTAAATCATATTTTTTGTTTTTTTCATTAGAATCTCTAAAAGATTTTTCATCTTCTATTGTAATAACAGTGATTAAAGGTAATTCTCTAATATTATTATGAGACTTAAGATTAATTATTCCATTTTGACTATTCAATATAATACTTTTTATATAATTAAGACATTCATCAATAGTAGAATCCATTAAAAGCATACCAATTAATTTAGGAAATTCTATGTTTGATATTTCAGACATGGCATTTGATATTTGAAGTGCTACTATAGATGTACCTCCTAATTTTATAAATCCAATATTTTTACGTTGTAGATTATTTTCCCAAATAGATTTAAACGCAACTTCAATTTGTTGTAAATCGATATTATTTATTATTTTATGTGTTATTTTGTCTTGTATATAATGTTCTTTTGAACGTTCCAAAGAAATTTTTCCACTAGATGTAAATTCTATATGATTCATGAAATGAATTTTATCTGGTCTATATAAAGGATTTAATTTACATAAATATTTCATTATTTTAATATTTATATTATGATAATTAACCACGTTTTTTTTAATAGAAAAATACAAATGTAAATGATGATAACTATCATCCCATAAAACGTAACAATTTTTTACAAAATCTATTTGCAATACAAATTCTTTAAGTTTTGTCAAATCTACTTTATTTCCAAATCTTTTTATAAAACTATTCTTTCTTCCTTTGTAAAATATTTTACCCTCTTCATCAATCTAAAATAGAAATATATTTTTATTAATAATTTCTTTGTTATTATGTGTCATTTAAATTTATATAAACTTACATCAACAATATCACCAGAATCACGAAATACTGGTAATTCTAAATCTTCAATATTTTCATCATTCACTAGACACACTCTTTGATTACTTCCTATTCAAAAGTGTATAAACAATAATAACATTTTTATAAAATTAGTAAAATAAAATTAAATATATGTATTATAAAATTACCTATATAAAGAAAACCTGTACCACTTGTTATTACTTCTCCTCTTTTGTTTCTAACTTGAAGCAAAGTATGTGATAATACCTGTCCCAAGTAATGTACATTAAATTGTCCACCTGTTATTAAAATTTCATTAATGCTAGCCCAACAGGATACTTCAGTAATACCATAGATATTATAAATTTTAGTATATTTATTATAAGGGTGCATAGTTTCAGAAATTACTTCAAGTTTTGGAAAAGGTTCTCCACCAAAAAGAATAGCTCTTAACGAAGTGTTATTACTTAAAATACTGCTTTTTAAAGATTCAGGTGACCAATTATATATAAAAACTGATGGGGTTATTTGTAGTATAGTAATCTGGCTAGAATAAGCTATTTTCAACAATCTGAAAAAAAAAATGTTCGTGTAAAAGTATATAAAACTATATAAAACTTATACTTTGTTTCTATATATTTATAATTATTATTTACCTATCTGGATTATTCTTTAATGATTTTGAAACCATAAACAATGTTCCAGCATTTGAGAGGGCAAGAAAAATTTCGATAATACTAGGATCAAATGTAAAATTTGTAAATTGAGAAATTTTATCACATTTTGTTATTGCCAATATTTTGTTCAAATCTAAAATATTAGGAACTATACATGAATGGAGTACTTTGATCACCTTTGGTACTCCAGTTGAACCAGAAGTAGAAATTGCATAAGCATAATAATTTTGTTTTGCATTTTGTATAATTTGTTTTCGTACATCTTTCAATTTTATAAGATAAATACATTCTCTATGTATCTCAAATTGACAAACAATATTTCCTTCAATATTAGTTTGTGTACAAAATAAATAACATAGATTTAAATGATTTTTTAAATTTATAAATTCTGTTGAATCTACAGGTATATTTATAAAACTATGCTTACTATTTAAAATTCTATATAAAAAAAATCACAAACAATAAAAATTAATTATTATATTTGTTATATAAAATATTAAATTTTTTTATATAATTTAAAATTCCTTACCCAAGTATTAGAGAAATTACACAATATTCAGGAATATCAAAATTTATACCGATAAATTCAACATTTTGTATATGTTTTAAATAATCAGAAATCATAGATTTTAAATGAAAAAGTTCTTTGTAATGTATATAGATAGTTTCCTGTAAATCATGATATTCTATAGCGACATTATCAAGTTGACTCCAATTACAAATATCATGTAATTTTTTTGTAAAATCTTTAAAATCATTGGAATAAAATGTAAAATTTTCTTTTTCTTCATCTAAAATATTTTAGAATTATTAATATTTCAACTTAAAAATAAGTAATTGAATTTTTCAATTATAGTATATTTATACTTACTCATTTTTATTAAATATTATTCTATATTGATTCTTTAATTTATAAAACAATTTTCTAATTCGTTTTTATTATAGGTTATGTTACATGTTTTTAATATAATATATAAATATAAATCATAATTTCTTTATTTACTAATATTTTTTAATCACTACAATTAATAATATAAAATAATATATATAATTTTTCTTTGTTAGAACAAAGATGTACATTGTGTATTTAATTTATACATGTGAATAAAAAAACGTAACACAACATGTATTTGCGCACGCGCGTGTTCTCTGTTAAATGTATATACTTTTCAAAAATGTAAACATTAAACATTATTTAAGGGTATTACATGTTATAAAGTATGTGAATTTTAATAACGAATCCTAATAATTTCTTTTGTAATAAATTTACATTTTTTTTTTTTAAAATAACTTTTCGTTTTACATTTTATAACCTACAATATAAGCATTATTCAAAATAAAAATAAAAATTAAATTTATATTTTATATAAATGAAACACAATTTTTATTCAGATCTAATATACTCCTAACTTCCAATAATAATTATTAAAATGATAATTTGTTTGTTAAACTTTCATTATTATACGCTAATATAATATTATTTGATATTGTACTAGAAATTTGAAATAAATAAACAATAAACACATTAATACAACTTTTTCTTGGAAGAAATAATCCATTTATATAATGTAATCACTATTTGGTGCATTGAAAGTATTATAAGTAAAGCATTGTGACCATTCTTATGAATTATCTAAAACAATGCAAATAGTGTATTAACTATTAAATTTTTGAACACACTGGAAATGAATTTTTCAAAAATCAAGAAATCAAATGTTTATGAATATTTTAATCTATTTTTCTTCACACCATTCATTTTCTTTGCGAACTTGTTCTTCTTCAGATGCAGAGAAATCATTTTTTATATTGAATGTTTTCCGAATTTCTTCTGGAGTTTTACCTTTTATCATATTAGCAACAGTTTTGCATGTTACATCTAACAATCCCTTAATATCAAGATAATTAGCTGCCAAAATTAATTCAAACAATGTTCCTTGATCAACCTATAAATATGTTTCAAATATTTATATAAAAGCAAAAAAAAATAAATAAATAAATGTGTATTAATAAAAATCAAATATTTACTTTCAAAAAATCTGCATCCCAAGAACTTATATCATCAGTACGTTTCTCTTTGTTTTCATCATCTTCAGGAGGAGGTGGATCATCTTTATGATAAGTTGCCCATTGTATCACTTTCCTGAGAATAGCAGAATTAACATTTGGAAGAGGAACAACTTCTTCTTCGTCCTCATCCATTCCAAGATCTTCCAACATGGTTTTTATCGTAACAGAACATTTTGCAATATCGACATCAACCTCAAAGACTTCACCATCGGAGCTTTGTAGCTTGATATTAGGCATCTAGAATAAATTTTGAAGAACTATTTTCAATATATTTATTAATCAAAATGCTTTGCCTTAAAAAATTCTTTCTCTATAAAAATAAAATATTCTCTGATTTTAATGTTAGCATCATAATTTTTATTCTTAATGTATATATCATTAAGATTTATTTATTTTTAGAAAAATATTTTTGAAACTTTTTTTTTCATATATTACTAAATTATAATCAAATTTAATCTTTTTTTAGAAAGAGAAAGAAACTTCATCATATAAAAAAATGTCATAAAAGATTTAAACGACATTTTCTTGTAACGAATTATGTAAACAAAATATTAACTATTTTAAAAGATAAAAAACAATATTATATATAAGTATTTGTTACATAAATTTAACTAACTGTCAAATAATCAAATAATTACCGTAAAATGCTTGTTGTAGACAATGTAGAGAAATATCGAATAATTTGCTACACCGTTGATCAGCAGAAGGCACTTGTTCTCCTGCTTTCTATTGCTCCGTTTTTATTCTCTCGCTTCAACTTAATATTCGTTTTCTATCCTTTTCGATGCGTCGAAACCCTATTTACGTCCTTATTCTGCTATTTCTTTTTCCACTTCGTAGTTTCTGGTATGGAGGGAACGTGACTTCCGTATAATACATTAAAGCTGGCGCAAGATGGCACTACAATACCGCGTAACGCGTAAGGGAATTTGATTCGTCATAGAACAAAATTTTTTGTTAATTTAAGTCATAATAATAAAATATTCAATGAAATGTAATTTATATAATTATAATATAATCTTTTTCATATTTAGTAGTTAATAAATCAAAATAAAATTACGTTCTTATTTAATAAATACATAAGTATTGTATACAATTTCAAGAACCAATCAACTTTTAAGAATCTTTTTAAAAAGTTGCATAAGTTCAATATATTCAATTACGAAACATTAGTATATCACTTATAAAATAAAATCATTGGTAAAAGATGTCAAAAAAATATCTTTACATAGGTAAAAAAAAATGTATTATTTTATAGATATTATAAAAAATCAATTATTTATCATTCGACGAATATGATTTAATAATAATCTTTTGCAATATAAAAGTTTAAAACCATTTAAAAAGATTTAATTTTTATTCGAATAATGGCGTCTAGAAATACATCATCGGATACTTAAATTAAAAAATTATAAGGTATTACATGAAGAGCAATGAATGGATAGAAAAAATTGCACAGTAATTTTCTGCCATAATAATCCATCTGATTTTTAGTAACCATAATAAAAATAAGGGCGAACCTGACCCCATCATTTCAAACCATAAAATTATATCCTATTATTGCATAAATGATTCTTGTTGGGAATCTATGAAAGTTGAAATGCATAAACGAGCAGAAGAATGGATCTATATGGAGAAAGATGCTTATATAGACGCCAATAACCTACGCATAATCTCTTATTCTTTTCTATTATAATCTATCTTTTCTTTTCCCTTTTTTCCCCTTTCTCTATTATTTTTATTTTCAAGTAAATTTACTTTATAGAAATAGATGGTAAAAAAAAAATTAGATTTTACTTTATTTTTATTTATTTTTTCTTTATTTTATATTTATAGATTAGAAAGTTGTGAATAAAAAATTGTCATATAAAAAATAGAGTTAATACAGATAAAATATCAACTATGTTATAGTGATTTGATTATCTTAACAAAAAGTTCATTTGATTTTCCTACTGATCGATTTGTAGAACGAGAAAGTGTTCACGAGAGTTTTACTATCGATGAGTCGAAATGCCTTAATTCGAGTTAGTTTGTTCGAAACAGGACAAATGTGCAAGTCGTAACGTTTCAATCGTTCATATCGAATGAAATGAAAAAGTTATAAAAAGATCTTTCGAGAAAAATAAAATTGAAAGAAAAAATGAAAGAAAATTCAAATATAATAAAAACGACTAATATAACAGAAAAGATATCAAGATATATTGAAATTATTTTTATATAAAATTATGCAAGGATTACTTTAAGATTTATAAAGTACTTATTTAAAAGTGTGAAACAAAGCATCGATCCATCGAATTCACAAATTGATTTGAATTATAATCTATTTTAACATGCAATTATATATATAAATATCCCTTTCTCCGATTCGATGAAACAGTTCTATCAATATGATGAATGTTGAAGAAATATTGAAGAACAGGATCACTAATAATTAAAGAAGCTACTAAAGTTCCAGAACGAATTTTATATTCAATTCAAGAAATAAGAGAGGAAAGGTAAACGAGCTTGAGAAAGACAAAGATTATAAACCTTACGTAACCTATTAAGGGCAATCGTAACCGCAATCGTAATATTAACAAGATTACTTCTGTTAAATAACTTGATCTGGCCTTTACATCTTTCAAGAACGAATCGTTCGTAAAAGCTACGATTTCACCCCATCTTTCTCAAGCGTGAAACCTTATTAAAATTTATTTCAAATATAAAATCAACTTTTTTCAAAGCTATAATATCTTACATCTCTTATTTCAATTTCATCTACTGTAAATTAGAATTATTAATGATTAATTGTTTTTTAATTAAAATTATTTTAATTATTATTTTTTTCTTTTTAGCCATTTTTTAAAAAAATACGTGACACACGCACATATTTGGCTGGAATTCAAAGAAAAGAAGGTTTAAACATAAAAAATAGTGACATCATAAGAAAAAACAAAATCTCTCGATGACGCACATCGATATAGCCAGTCCATGCTACGTAATGGTTGCGGTGATAAATGCCGAATTACGCAGATCCTTCGCCCCGAAGGCGCCACTACGTCTGTCCTCCGCACCTCTTCAAACTTCCTTTCTTTTTTTTACTATTAATACATTTTCGAATCTTTTTTTCTTTCTCTTCGAATTAAAATTATTCCATTAATTGCGAATTAAACTTTTTCACAATTTTTTTTTTTTTTTTTTGATATTCTATAAAAAGCTATACTATAAGAATAATCATTACGATTTCATTGAATTTCAGCAACAAGAGAGAATGAAACAAAACGAAGAGAAATCTATCATCAATAAGATAAATAATAATGGATAGAAAGAGAGGTTACATGTTTTCTTTTATAGAAAATCAGTTTGACTGTACATTCGATTACGAAAGTATACCTGATATATAATTTTATAACTGTAAAGGGATAATGATAGTGGTAGAAGAAAAAAATTTAAATCTAAATGCACAACAAGAGTTTAACCTATTCACGAAAGGATATACTGAAAAAAGTAAAAGAAAAAAAAAGAAAAGAAGAAGAAGAAAAGAAAAAACGAACGACTGCTTTTTCACATTAAACAGATACCTGCCTGCCAAGTCTTGCCTATCGTTTTTAATGAGGCCTACGCGGGCGTTGTGGGTTAATTATTCCTCAAAAAAAAAAAAAAAACTCGCTGCTGTAATTCTTAACATTCGTTAAACCATCGTCGAAAAAATTTCCGAGAACATCTTTCGAAGCTTTGGATATTAAATTCCACTGTTTCATTAAAGGTTCGTCAACATTTACGTATAACAACGTATCTGACCGATCGATTTCTTTTAATTCTGTATAACACTTCGTGAGTGTATTACATGTATTTCGTCGAATCGATCAACGAAGTATTAATTGATTGGGATGCGTGATAATTCTCTTCGCATTAAGCGTGAATCGTGAACAATAATTGAAGAAACTGGAAAATTAAAAAAACAGGAGGGAAGAATGAGAAGAAAAAAAGGGAAGGAGGGGGGGAAAAATATTTCTCTACGCTCAAATAAACGTAAAAAGATTTTAATATGCTCAGATATAACAGTGGTATACATTTGGCCATTTGAAAGAACGAAATTCATTCTAGTATACAAATATCAATTGCAATCTCATCTAAAGGTTACGAAAGCAATCTATCCTCCATTTCTCCTTTTTTCGATATCTATATACCGATTTTCGTATTAAAATCATTTTGACAATGGATATTATGATATGAAGAAAACGAGAAAAAAGTCTTTTTTAAAAATAAGCAAATAAGAAACTTTGAAATTTAAAAAAAGAAAATTCAAGCTTCTTCCAGTATTTTAGTAAGTATATATAATAGTAAAAAAAAAAATTATTTTATTACCTTTATCTTGCACTTGTGTTTCCTTCGTTCTCAAAATTTGCACGAAAATTCAGAAAAGTTGAATAAAATCGTTATTTTCAGGTGAATTTCGATATTTATTCGTCCATGAATCGAAAGTGATCGTGTTATATCTGGAAACGACGTCTTCCACCCCTTCCAGTCGGGCTCCATTCACAAAAGTTCATTCATGAATCCATGTAAAAAATTTCGCCGATTGGAAAAATAGTTTTTCGTGGAATCAGCGGCGGCCAGTTTCGTTGAAAGATTTGCTGCGCGATATCGTTCAGGGTGGAGACTAAATCCAATGACGTAATGAAACAGAGAGTATATAATACGCATACGGGGCGTAACAACGTGGAGGAGGAACAGAATCGGTGATGCTGGTACCAATAGCGATGGATACAGCTTTGGTACTCTTGGTGGTACGGAAGAAGAACGTAGAAGAGGGGTGAGTGGTTGCAGTATAAATGTGGCCCGCGCAAGCTCCACCAATCACTCGCCCTCTGACCTCCAAACTCTAAGCTCTCGTGGTACCAAACATCCCCTCTTTATTCAATCATCGTTCAAGAGACGAGACCAACGCTTTGGCATCGAAACTCGTGCCTCGTGACCACCGCGTGGTGACACTCGAATCGTCTTCATAACCGAGGACTTTCGCCGGTGAAATTATCGTTCGCTTGCTTCCACAATTTGAGAAAAAAAAAAAATAGTCGAAAAATAGTTCTCCCTTCGTACGTGAAACAACGATTTAATTATTTCTTCAATTCGCGATATCTTCGTAGACATGGCAACGGTAAGTGTTCTCCGAGGTATTTTAATTTTAATCATCTATTCATTCTTGCAGTGGGAATTTTTAGAAAATGCGTGAAATTAAAAAAAAAAAAAAA
>NW_006263920.1:143101-144118 GCF_000469605.1 Apis dorsata
TAATCTCAAACGCGTTACACGACGCGTATCTTTTGACACGCCTAATTTGAAATCGTCTTCGAATTCACAGGGGTGAAAAGAAATAGAGGTGTGACGTGTATCGAGTGGAAGCGTTGAACTCAAACAGTTCGTCGATCTTCCCTGTTCAACGATGCGCGAAATTCTCATTGACTCGATTGACTTTCGTCCACGACGAAATACATAAAACGTTTAATGTTTCTGAAAATCGTATTAATCTTAACGTAGATCCGTATCTATCTATTCGATCGAATGAAACGTTTCACGATAAGTATTTGATTGGTATTACATAAATATTTTTAAATATCGAATTACAAGTATTCTCCTCTCGTGTAAAAAAAAAAAAAAAAAAAAAAAAAACACTTAATAAATCAAAAGTAATATACTTGTTATCGAAAAATTTTAATCTGTATATAAAGAATCTTGAGAGTTTTATCATAAATTTTCTATGAATCTTTATGAGTTTAAAAATCGGTTTTAGATTATCCTCAATTTCCTCAAATTAAAGATTTTATCACTTATTTAATATTGTATTTTGAATTGAAGTGTATACGAAATAATTTTGACATTGATTCTATATCAAGTATCGAGAAAAAAATTTATTAAATTCTTCTTTAAATGAATTTTCCTATAATTTAAAATTATACGCTTATACATATATGCAAATGTAGATCGATTGAATGCACGTTAAAAATAATCCAAAACTAGAATTTCTATGTATTAATAACGCAAACTAACAGTTGCTAAGCATTCGAGAAAAATTTGTTTCGTATTATTGTCTTTAGAATTTTTCATCCTGTAATCAAATAATTGACCGTAATCCCTTATGAAATTCATGTCGTCGGAAAAATTATTTTTATTATTCGATGCAAAAAAATCGCCATATATAATCGATCGATATACTCTTCTCGCCGCAATATCTTCAATTTTAAGAGGTGCAACAATTGGACGATGGCGCGTTAAGAAAGAGAGAGAGAGAGAAAGAGAGAGAGAGAGAGA
>NW_006263920.1:144211-148588 GCF_000469605.1 Apis dorsata
TACAAGAAGGAATGAGATCTAGTCACTTCGGAAACATAGAGTCTCGACGTGTCGCCGGCGAATACATAAAATTTCTTGTTTGCAGGAGAGGAGAATATTTACGATTTATCCATATAGCGCCACGGCGCCATGTATTTTCGCATATTCGTTATTATATCGCGTCGTAGATTCATCAATGCCATCCGTAGTCGGTAGCTGTATCATCTTTTCATGACTCTAATTATCGAAGATCCTTCCCTCCTTTTCAGAAGGGGAATGCTGGCGACAACTATGAATAATTCGTTTTTTTTCGATCGTGCATTTTAAATAGCTATATACGAATTCGTAGCCAACAGTCTGACGTGAATGAATGATAGATCGAACCGTACCGAGAATGACGATTCCATGTTTGAAACATTAACAGATATCATCCGCTTTCATAATGTTCGGTCGAGTAATATCTTTTTTTTTTTTTTTTTTTAATTTGAAATCATCGATTAGCTCATTCGTTTATAACGGGAAAAAAGGAAAATCGTGTACGAATTTGCATTCTCGACTGTTAAATGCAAATAAAATTCTATCTATATAATATATCTAAATAGAATATTGATAATTTATATTGCAATTTTATTTAATTAAAATTAATTGAACTATTGGAAGAGGAGGGGGGAGAGGGGAATGTGCGACGCGAGATCGCGAGTATCAAAAAGCCGAAAAAGGAGAAAAGGGAAGGAGGGGAGGGGAAGAGCGAAGAGCTTTTTCTATGCCACGAGACATAGAGACGCCAAGACGTCCCACTTCCAAGCCAAGGAGTTAGAGAAATCGTGTGGGTTTCTAACTTTTTCCCCCCTCGCTATTTCCCTTTCTTTAATTCCCATCTTTTAACTCCCATCTGCAGATCTCCCTGTCCACTTTCCCTTCCCGATCAACTATTTGCTCTTCTCATATTTCTTGTTTAATTTTGCCAACAAAAGGGGACGATCGTACTTGGCCAAACTAACCTACAATGTTAACAATTCGAGATTACAATTGGAAACAATTTACTCGGTCACATTTATATAACCTCATTTTATTTTTATAGAAATTTTTCTGATATCTATCTGTTTTTGAGATTTTTGGTTACAAAATCGTGTAAACTGTGAAAAAAAAAGACTGTGAAAAGGAGAATCGACGAAATTCAATTAATATCGGAGAATGAATTAAATGATCTTTTTGGATAAAAAAAAATCGGATATCGGCATGTAGGTGTTAAAATGTTTTACGTAAATAATCGTCGACTTTTTACTCATAAATTAAATTATAATAAATTTCCACTAATGATCGCATAAATGAAATCAGATATTAAAAGCTTTAAGAAATTTGATGCCCTGTCAAAATGAAAGAAAGATATGCAGAAATCGGTATGATTGGAAGATCAAAGAAAATACAATATTGTTCGATATATCTTTAGGGAAAAAAAAATTTCCATACGCTTCGGATTTTAATATTTCAATGAATTTAACAATAATAAAAAAAAGAAAAAATTGACTGCTAAACGAAACGTCGAATTTTTTTCATAGGAATAAAGAAAAATACATTTTTCATAATCAGAAATTTTATATTATGAATATATGTTTATAGATCTTGACAATCGACAAACTAACCTTTTTTTTGCCCAAAGCATCATTCTAATTACTCGAAAAAGAATATTAATTCTTATAATTCATTTTTCGAACGAACGTTGATTTCTAATAAATCGTAGGTTATGTTAACCTCATTATGTTAATAACATTCGATTAATTGTTTCTCGTGTCACATTTTCTTTAAGCAAACAATGAATGATTCCAGTGAAAAAAAAAAAAATAATTTTGACACTATCACATTTTTTTGAAGAGAAAGAAGCGAAAATTGTCTCGTGAAATATACACGAAAAACCTGTTACTTCGATATTTTATTCTTCGCTGTGAAACATATTACCATTATCGGTTTTCTTTTTTTTTTTTAATTCTTTTTTTTTTTATCTTTTTAATCGAAATTAAATTTAACAATTTCGAAATTGATACGTATATAATAATTAATCTATATCGAGTAATAAGATCGTTATAGAAAATATTCGTTTCTGACACAATGATACATGTTTTTTTTAAACGAAGAAATATAAACGAGAATATCATTGGTCATGTTAATAATACACATTTACATGGAAGTATTGTGATATATCTGAGTTTGTAGAATATATACGCATTTCGAAGATTACAGGCAGTCTTTTTCAATTAAAAATCCGTTGCCTTCATTTTAACATACTATTGGTACATGTTTTGTCAAACAAATAAAAATATGTTTCGCTACTACCGTGCATTCGCAAAACCATTGAATGTTGTAATGGAAAATATAATACTTACATCACGAATCAATAAGTGTAAATAAATTTTTTTTGAATTTATATAAGATTTCTGCATTTCTATATAGAATTTCCTTGATTAAGGAAAGAAATATGATTATTTTTAAAGAAAGAAAGAAAAAAAAGAGTTTTGAAACACAAACAAATTTTGTTTTTCGTTTACTCAAAGTCTTTCTTATAAATAAGAAAGAAAGAAAGAAAGAAAAAAGAAAATTTAAGGTTATTAGTAAATTGTGTAAATGCTTTTTCAAGTATATCGTCAATTGTCGATCAATTTGCATAATTTCTGCAATTGCGATGGCCACCAATTAGCTAAAATTAACCATGTGCAACATTATCGCGTCACCACCTACTATCTATACTCCATTCAGTGGTTCCTTTGATAAATTTCAAATTAATAGACGAATGTTGTCAAACGATATTTGCAAAATAATTTACTTTTCTTTCTGAAACAATTTCACATAATAAAAATGAAATAAACAAAAAAAAAAAAAAAAAAAAAAAAAAAAAAAAAAAGAAAAAAACAATATTTCCCTCGACTTAGTATTATTATTATTATAAACCATTTAAATTGGTAAAAATAAAAAAAAAATTATTTTTATAATGTGTGGTAGAATAGAAGGATAATATAACGTAAATCTAAAAAAAACATATATGTATATTTTTTTTTTTTTGTTGTTAAAAGAACAAGTTCAATCGTTTCAGAAACATTAAAATGCAAAGTGGATAGATAAGCATAACTTGGTCTTAGTTTATAAGATATCGCTTTACATCTTGATTGTATGCAAAATTGTTCGACAAAACACCCGGAAGATACAATTTATCTCTATGTATCGTTTTGTGTATCAACCCCGCTAAACATCTACTTGTACGACGAGTATGGGAGTTTAATCGATAACCGGATCATCAATTTACATTCTTTTTAAAAAAAATTCTTCCGTGGGACTTCCCACGTATAAGTGATCGGCAAAATCTAAATCGAATCACGGCAACACATATCCTCTTAGGAAGTGCTATATACGTGAATTGGAAATTGGTTAATTGACCCCGATTAGAAACGAATCAGAGGTAAATTGTGTGGAACCGCGCATGATTATTACTAGTATTATAAACTTGATAAAATTTACGATATTAAAAGTAATGCGATACTACTAAGAAAGATCATTCGAAAAATTCGTATAAATTTTTTTTTAACATCGAATCGATCTATTTTATTTTCATACTGAATCATTGATTATTTTTATTTGGATAAATAATGGCAATCATTCTTTATTAATATTTCAAGGATAAAATCATAAAAGCAAGTAAATTTACGATGTTTATATTTGAGATGTTACTATATTTTTGAATATTTTTGGATCGATTTTAGACACCAAAAAAAAAAAATATAAAAAATATTGATTATTTATTAAATTATTAAAAGAAATTTCAATTGTTTATAACTTAATAGATAGTCTAAATTTTTGTATAGTAATTTTTATTTTAGCCTCTAATGAGCCTTTTTTGAAAATATTCGAAAATTAATATTAATATTCCGTATTAATGCAACATGTTTTCTAGAAAATCAATTGAGAAACTTGCCCTTTTCAATAAATGCGATGCATTTCTGTATATCTTTTATTCTAAGTAAATGAATTTTCGTAGGAAATATACGTAAATTTGCCACTTAAATTTTGAAACCTGTTTTGAAAATCTGATATTTTCCACCCGACAATATTATTAAGCGCTGTTCGAAACATTCGTTGGCAAAAATAACGAGAACCAGATGTCGAAAAGAAGAAATTGGCACAAATTGGGTGATACTCTACGAACATGTTCTTTCTTTTTTCTCCATCGAATTGAAAATAAATGGAGATCTGATATCGATTTTATCGAATGAAATCGTCTCGTCCTCTCGATTGACAAGATTTGAACATAAAGATAGATTTTTTCAATCGCATATTTAAATACATGCGAAATTGATGTCTTAAGTTTTCATTGATAATGAATAAGAAAATGAAAAAAAAAAAAAAAAAAAA
>NW_006263920.1:148766-150605 GCF_000469605.1 Apis dorsata
ATAATAATAATAATAATAATCGAAATTGTTTACAGGCTGTTATTTTCATTCAACGATGTATGATCATTGTCGCTATCCTACTTTGTTATTTTCATGTTCAGAGTGAAAGCGTGAATTGCGAGTATGTATGCACAATATATTTTATGTATATATAAAATTTAATGATCAAATATAATGATAAATATAATAAAAATGAATGCTAATTGTGTACTTTATATTTCTTCAGATTGTATCCATTCCATCATACTTGTAGAGGTACAATGTCGAGGAAACGTGCGATGTTCCCAATTGTGTACGGATCAGGATGTGAGGAAAATAAAGGAAATATAAATTGTATCAAAGAATTTGAAGAAAAACATCATATTGCCTATATTCCGTTATCGAAGTCAAAACTCTTAATTGCTTTGCTTGATGATGTAAGTGATTCTATTAGTTTTTTTTATCAATGTATTAATTAAATAAAAATTGTAAAATATTAAAAAAAAAAATAATAGTAAATTGTTATATTTAATATTTTCATATCAATATTTCATTCAAATTGTTATAGGATTTACGAAAGGATATTACACGATCAATCCGCCATAAATTAAGGAACGATGAAATGATTAAACAAAATTCAGCTTTAATGGAAAACTTTTTATCGCAATTGGACTCTTCGGACAATTATTGAATGAAATGGTCAGGAAATACAAATTTTCTCGGCTCTTGCAAGCATTTTTCATCATTCAAACTTTCAAAAATGTATAAAAGCATATATGTTTAAATCTTCGTTGTCTTCCTTTCTCTCTCTCTCTCTCTCTCTCTCTCCCCCCCCCTCCCCCATATACAAAATAAAATACTTTCATCAATTCCACTTTTTTCATTTTTTTAAAAATCTTACTTTTTTGTCTTTCTATCTTTTCCTTTAATCCTTTAATAATTATTATTACTTTTTTAATGTCTTTAAACAAGATTAAAATATTGTATTCACGTTATTAACAATATACACGTGTTGTAGCATAAAAAGATACATTTGAAATTCGAAGTAATTCCTTGAATTGTCCTATTAAAAAAGAGGGAAATTAAAATTAAAAATATCGTTTAGAAATATCATTTTATTATAATATTATAGTTATTATTTATTGAATTTATATATAAACAAACATAACAAAAAAATAATACAGACTGATTTTGAAAAGTTTAAAGAAAATACGTAATTAATAAAGTTACTTATTTCTAATATTAAAAAATTTAGAACTATAGAACTTTTATTTATGTAAATTCGAAAATGTACAAATATTAAAATATAATATATATCATAACAATCTGAATTTTATAATTATTATAATAAATTATATTTGCGAAATTATTTTTTAAACTATTTAATTATTAAAAAAAATAAATCAACGATTTATAATTTGTACAGGAATCCAAAGTAAAATCTATAATATAAGTAATGAAAAATAAACAAAAGAGGAATAAAGAATAATAGATATAATAAAAAATTATTAATAATTTGTATGTATATATTATTAATAATATAATTTCTTTTCAAATGATTAATTATTATTTGTTATTATAATTAAAATATATATTATTTTATATTATATACTATATCTATTACAATTTGTAAAAAATTTATTAATATCATAAATGATAATGAATGTGTAATATACAATTAATTCATTTATATAGTTAATTTAAATTAAATATACAGATAATCATCAATAAAACATAAAAACATAAATACGTACATATACATATATATATATATGTATATATATATATGTAAAAAGTATAGTACATAATATAAAATAATATATATTTTAATTATGATAATAAATAATAATTAATATATAT
>NW_006263920.1:150646-151190 GCF_000469605.1 Apis dorsata
TGTAATTAAAAAAAATTATATATGTATAATTATTAAGTAATTATATGTATAATTATTTAAATATATATATAATATATATTACATAATTATATATTATTTACAATTAACAATATCTCATTCACAAAATGTGCTATAAGAATCAAGTTAAAACCATTGAATATAAATAAAATCTTGAGATGTGAAATGAGATATTAATCTTATTTTTTTATAAATAATTTTTGTAAATAATAATTTATTATTTATGAAATTATTTATTATAAAATATAAAAAATATAAATTATTTCTAAAATAAAAATTCATACTTTTCAAAAAATACTTTCAAAAAGTAAACAATCAATATAATAAAATTTAGTATCTAATTCTGATTTCAATAACCAATAACTGAATTCACAGCATATATTTGATTTGTTTACTTCTTAATAAACAATTTAAAATAATTTATTTTGTTAACAATGTATAAGCATATATAATAAATATATTTAGTGTATATATATATATATATATATATATATATATAGAGAGAGAGAGAGAGAGAGAGAGAGAG
>NW_006263920.1:151395-162882 GCF_000469605.1 Apis dorsata
ACATTGTAATTGTCGATATGGGAAAAATTTGGCTCTTGTTTCTAATTTATGTAAAAAGTTTTGTTTGAAATTAACAAAAATTTAAGAAATTGTATATGTTTTCATAAAATTAAAAAAATGAATGTTATCACAAGAATTATTATAAGTTATAACTATAATTATACGAAAACAATAATTTTAAGGTTATGTAATAAATTATATTACATAGATACGAATAATTATATATGGAATAATTATATTTTAAATAAGTTTGTAAAAAACTATAAATACTTTCTTCCGTATCGTACGTTTACAACAATTGCAGTTAATGAAACTTTTCAAGATAAATTTATATCAAAAAATCATAATTTATTTGAACATCAAATCATACATTCGTATTTTGAAAATTCGATGCATTATGATGATACAATTTTTCCACGTATTAAAACACATACAGAAATTACGCGTGAAGATCTAAATGAATTGCAAATTACAGATTGGTCCAATAAATCCACAAATGAAATTTTTAATGCTATTAAAAAATTGACATATTCTTATTTAACTGATTCAAAATTATTAGAATTATCAGTTTACGACAACATTTTGAAAGTTTTTATTAAACAGTTACCAGTATTAGAAAATAAGCAAATAAAGATATTAATGCAATGTTTAATTGTATTAAATGATATAATAAAAAAAACGAGTATTTATAAAAAGTTTATGAAACAATTAAATAATGAATGTTTAAAACGATTTTATCCATCAAATACTAAAGAATTATTATTAATGAGTGATGCATTCTATCAATTTCAAGATAAAAATTCTGATTATTTATTTCGTGCAATAAGAAAATTAAGCTCGAAATCAAATAAACTTTCTATAAAATCACTAGTTCAATTGTTATTTTATTTAAATTTAACTAATATAGGATCAGCTATAAATATGTTTGAAATTGAATGTCTGTTAGAACAATATATGCCTGATCTTATTGTAAATGAATTAGGTATAATAGCGAGAAGTTTTTTTTTACAAAAAAGAAGCATTAAAAATAAAACTTTGATGCCACTTATAATTAAAAAAGTTTCTGAAAATATTAATAACTTGGATAGCATAACTTTAGCATCAATTATGAAACTTATTAGGTAAGTAATTTATTATGCGTAAATAATTTTTTATTGTATAATAATTTTATATATATATATATGTATGTATATGTATATGCATGTTTTATAGGTATAGTGAATGTATTCACTGTAAAGAAGAATTTCAACTTTTATTGAAGTATTTACGTGATATAATACCAAATTTATCATTACTATGTTTGATCCATATAGCACATGCATTTGGAAGTTTACATGTATATGATGAAATTTTAACAAATAAAATTATGGAAAGGTAAATTAAACAATAGAAAAAATATGACATTTAACTTATTTAACTTATTTATTTTTAATTTAGAATAGTAACTGAAATAAAAAGTGCAAGATTAAAAGATATTGAAAGAATTATTTATAGTATATGTACTGTTGCTCCTAATACAGATTACTATGCTGATATATATAAAAAATTGATTGAAGAAATAATAACAACTTATAAAACAACCAGAGCTTGTGAAATTGAAAAGTAAATTTTTTTTTTATAATATTATGTTACATATATAGATGATGAAATTATATTGATTAGTAATTTCTTTTATATATTAAATGTAGATTTCCAGCAACATTTGTACGCATTCTTACATTTTTAACAATGAAAAATATATATATACCAGAACTAATTCAATATATATTTGAACCTAACTTTATAAAAAAAGTATATAAAAATAATTTAAACTTGATAACAAATGAATGGTTAATTTTACATTGCTCAGTTGAAATAGAAATGCCTTATTACAAAGGACCAATGCTAAATAATAATATGTATAAATATTTAACAAAGGTATCATATATGAAATTAATATATTTTTTTTTAAAAATTTATAGTTAAATATATTAAAAATAATTTTTATTATTTTAGAAATTTTGTTGTAATGATGATATTTATAGAAAGGATAAAATTATAAAATTAAAGACTGAACTTGTACATTTATGCAAGGTATATATTTACAAAATTATTTAAAGAGAGATAATGCTTAAGATAATAAAATAATATATTAAAATAATAATATAATATATTAATCTTAATATTTTAGACAAAATTGGGAATAAATGTATATGTTGATTACATTTTACCTCATTATCCAAATAGAGAAATTATTTTTGGTATGGATAAATATAACAATTCTGTTAATATTGAATCTATTTTATCAGAAATGCAAACAGACACAATTAAAAGTGTTAAAAATAATAAGCATATAAATTGGAAAATTTTATTTATATTATCAAGTTCAGGAATTGTATTAGGTCATAATGATTCTAATGGATATATACAGAGACAACTCAGACAACTTAAAGCTATTGGATATGAACCAATTCTAGTAATTTCCAAAATTATTATTTTATATATAAATTCTTTTTTTATTATATATATTGTATTAATTTGAGATTCTTTGAATTTTTATTAGATTAATGAACATGAATGGATGTCATATATTCACGATGAAAAAATAGAATATTTAAAACAATTAATTTATCAAAAAACATAATGATTTTTAAACAAAATAATTTTCTTCATAAAAGAAAATTTTATTCGAAAATAAGAAAAAAAAAAGAAAAGGTAAATTCTTAGTTATTTATAATCTTTTTTTAAACTTCTTTGTAAGTATTTTTCAATAAATAAATATTGTTTTATATATATATATATATAAATATTTTAAATATTATATTTTGCACATATAATATGTAAAAATTTATTTATTTTAAGAAATTCTTTTATTTTTTTACAGAAAAATATGTAAAAAAATTATTTTTATGTTAAATATTTTCAAACTAATTTATTTTTATTTTTTTTCTTAGAATTTTTAAACAAAACAATATAATTTTTATCCATCAATTATTTTCAAAAAAATTGAGCATAAACCTTTTAGTATATTCATAAGTTACAAATAATGTAGCTGTTGCTGGTATTGTTCTAATTAATGTTGGTTTCAAACCACTGTACAAGGAATTGATACCTTCATTTCTTACAATATCTTTCATAACTATTAGTGGAGGAGTTTTCAAATTTTTTACCTTTAAAAAAAAATTAGAAATAAAATATAAAATCTATTTATATCTATAATTTAAATTGTTTAAATCATAAAATTAACCTGTATTCTACTTTTAACCACATCTGCTGGAAATATTACAAGCCATAAAATACTTCCACCAACAGCACCAGCTACCATGGTTTTTTGCCATCCTATATCATCTCTATTTTCATTTGGTTTTGCTAAAAGTTCCCTGGTCACTTCATAACCTCCAAAAAAAAAGAAATAACCAGGCATTTCACGTGCTATGGTTGATGACAACCCAGTAAATAAACCTCTCATGCCTTGATCTTTAAGAATTTGACGTGTCAATCCCCATGGTCCAATTTTTTTCTAAACAAGATATTTTTTTTCAAAATTTAATTTTCATGAATATTTATATATTAATTTTTCTTTTTTTTTATTTTAGTTATACTAACTTCACTTATTGATGATTCGCTTTCTATTTGAACTTCTTTTATTGCTTGTAGCTTACATTTTATAAGTTCTGTAGGACATAGTGTTAATGAAGAAAAAAATGCAGCAAAAAATCCAGCCCATGCATTTTGAATTGATGTCAAATCTTGTATTTTTTGAACACCTATTGGATATATATATGTATAGAAATTTTTTTTAGATTTAACATAGTGATGAATTGTAGTTTATTTTCTTATATTATTTTTAAAAAAACTATTTTACCCAAAATATTAGAAATAACTTTTTGACATCCTCCATATGCAGCAAACAAAACCGAATTTTCAGCAACATTAGCAACTAATGCAGGTATAGTTCCTGCATATAAACCATTCATTATTCCATCTGTCTTTAATGTTTGTAAAAAGCAATTTACCATTCCCTTATACATAAAAGGAAAAGTTTGCATTTTTACCTTTATTGTATCTAATGGTTGCCCAACATAAACAAGTGCTATCCCACCTTAAATACAAATAAATCAATGATATAGAATAAAAATGTATAAATTTAATTTTTTATTATAAGTAAATAATTTAATTTCTATTGATATCTCGATCTATATTTAAAATAATTATTATTTAATTATTATTAATATTTAAAATATTAATTTCTAATATTTAATAGCAATAAGGTTAAATGTAATTTAAATATGTTAGCTCAATTATATATAAAATGTTTTGAATAAAAAATTATATGAATTTTTGTAAAAAAAGAATAATAGATGAATTTTATTTTGCAATTTATTTTTTATAAATTCAAAATTATTTATATATTGAATTTAATATTGTATTTGAATATTATATCATATTATTACCAAGTGATCCAGAAACGAAGTCAATTAAACCAGCTTTAATATTTTTTAACTGTTGATTTTTTTTTTCATTGAATTCAAATGTCATTTTTGTATATCTAAATTAATAAATATCAATTAAGTAAGATCTAGAGAAATGACAAATTAGCACGTCTTGTATCTTATAATCTATTATCGAATAAGAAAGATAAGGAAAGTTCATTTGTTGATTAAGATTTAAGATACCATTTGTATTTAATATTCTAAATTTTTTATTTATACCATATAATTATTAATGCATTTGTCTCATTTTGCATCCACCAATATATATTGGCGCAAGCGCATTTATATTTAGACAAATTGATAAAAAATTATTCATTGATTGGTAACAATTGAAGTATTATCTAACTAATAACAAATTTTGAAGTTCTATTTTATATACAAATTCATATACATAAAAAATTTTCTACATTTTTACAAATTTTTTTATTTTACTCTATAATAAATCTTAATCTAATCATTTAATTGTGCCATGAATTCATTTTATATTTTTTAATTGCATAATACTAAATGTACACAATTAATAAAATAACAAGAATATATTTAACTTAACATCTATTATTGCAATATTGAAACTTAAATAATCTTAATCGAAATAATTACAAATTATAAAATATAATGAATATCATATCAGAACATTTTAAAAACCGTAAATGAAACCATCTGAATATTATTTTTATTATTTTTATAGAATGTTAGAAACCGGTTGTCATGGAAACAAAGTACCACAACATTTAAATTCTATATTACTAAATTAACTATTTTATTATTTAGATTTATCTTTAAAAAAATGGATTAGAATTTTCTTTGATATATATATATATATATGTTTCATTTTTACAATGACTAATGTAGATGAAATTATAATTTTAAATATATTATTAATAAATGTTTAAAACAAAATTTAAACTAAATTATCTTACTGAAATTCATATAGTTTAGTAAATCAAGAAAGTTACTAGATTATTGTATTCAAGATATATATGTATGACGTACGCGATAGTCTGTAGTTCCAAAACATGGGTTTTCTCTGTTATATTTTCAATTAAATGATTATTCTTTTTTTATTTAATTTAGTAAAGAAAACATTAAATTTTATTTATGGTGTAAAAAAATCATAAAATTTAATACGATGATCATTCTCTTTATATTACGAAAATAGGGAAAGTGTATACGGTATAGTAGATCTGCCATGATAGATCCGAACGCGTCTTCATCTTATTCCAAAAAAGTCAGAAATTGTTAGCAAAATGTGTAATTTTTGTTATCAGGAGAGCTTCTTAAAGGTAAGTTAATTGTTTGACGAAAATTTAATGACTTTGACTATTATTGAATATCACAATAAGAAGATAAATTTTCTTATTAAATTGGAGCGCAGCATGCCTCTAGGAGCGCTCTGGCTCGTCTGCGCCATTAGCGTTCAGAGCATGATCGCCAGATATTTCTATTATATTGTCAAAATAGCATATTATTGTGATGAACCATTTTTTTGAACTTATATCACTTATATTACTTCATTGTTTGATTCTTTTCCAGTTCGAAAAAAAAATTAAACAACTGATTAGTAAATGACATATCGGTGATTCGAAATTTTTAGTAGCGTATTCTTTTGAAAAGAATTACATTTTTTCATTATTTGTCCTTTTTTTATCCTTGTCCAATTTATTAATTTTTACTTTCACAACTAAAAATTTTATTTAAAATTAACATATTCATTCTTCTTTCTACAAAAATTGATTTATTTTTTTATTTTATTATATACTATTTACTTAATGCTGATAACATTTTTTATTTCATATTTTTATTTTTTCTATATTATAAGATTATATTTAAATTATTAGTTTTATTATTTCTTTTTTATTATTATATTTATATATAACAAAAAATTGTTTTTCATCTTTATTACTATAAAAATATAAAAATATATGTTATTTTTGATATTAAGAAAAAATGAAAAAATGAATATCAATTATAGAAAAATTTAATAAGAAAATTATTATTTTTTATATAATAATATATTAAAAATATATATTTGAAAATATTGCTTAAGATTTATTAATTTATTAATTATTTAAACTAATTGAATTAATTTTTTATTTCAATAGTAAAAGTACAGATTACAGAATGGTGGTGGATTGTCTATCCATTCAAGGCTCAGCAGCTATAATACGGAAGCAGGAGCGAAGATTAGGTGGGTTAGTGGCTGCAAAGATGCAACCTAACAATGTTGGTAGTTGTGGTGGTATGACACCTAAAGAACTGTCTGACAATGATGACCTAGCTACTTCTCTCGTATTAGATCCTTATCTTGGATTTACCACCCATAAAATGAATATCAGGTATATATTTTTAAATAATATATTTTTAAATAAATTTTCAAGACTTGTAACAGGAAATCATCATATGTAAAATTTATTTGACAATAAAGGTATAGACCATTAAAAGCAAATAAAGATGAACTCCGTAAAATTATTTGTGAATTTATTCAAACCCAAAATTATGAAAAAACTTATAAAAAATTAATGGGTGGTGATTGGGGTGCAAGACTTCCTCATACAAAATCTAAACAACAACAAATAAACTTAGAAAAACATGTGAGTTATACAGATTAAATATTTTTTAAAATTTCATAAAATTCTTTTGTAAATCAATCTTATTTTATTTTCTTTAGATTTACAGATATTTAAAAGTTTTTGATAAGGATTCTGGATTTGCAATAGAACCATGTTATAGGTATAGTCTTGAAGGTCAAAAAGGTGCCAAAATTTGTGCAACTCGAAAATGGTTAAAACATGATAAAATATCTTGTCTTGTTGGCTGTATTGCAGAACTTAGCGAAAAGGTTTGTTTAAGCTTATATATAAAACATGAAGAAAAGTTTAAAGTATTTTTCTTAATTTATTATATTTATAAAACGCCATTTTAGGAAGAAGCAGCATTATTACATCCAGGAAAAAATGACTTTTCTGTTATGTTTAGTTGCAGAAAAAATTGTGCACAACTATGGTTAGGTCCAGCAGCATATATTAATCATGATTGTAGAGCTAATTGCAAGGTTAATGAATCTATACAAATTATTATTATTATTATAATTATATTAACTATGTAAAAATATTAATTTTCATATTTAATTTATGTAAAATGCAGTTTGTGGCAACAGGAAGAGATACAGCTTGTGTTAAAGTTCTTCGTGATATTGAAGTAGGAGAAGAAATTACTTGTTTTTATGGAGAAGATTTTTTTGGAGATGGTAATTGTTACTGTGAATGTGAAACATGTGAAAGGAGAGGAACTGGAGCATTTGCAAATCAAAAACCAGGAGAAGAACTTTCCTCTGGTATTTTTAAATTCTGATGAATCTGAAATAATTAATTATTAATTAAATTAATATATATATCTTTATCATGAAATTCTTATAGGATATCGTCTACGAGAAACAGACAATCGCATCAATCGTACGAAACATAGACAACAACCATTAAGTCGTAATAAACAACAAGCTGATACAGCACTTACAGAGAAAAATGCAGTCCTTGTTGGTAATGCTGCAATAGCACCACAAAGTCTTAGTATGAAAGAGTTAAGAAGAAAGGGCTTAACAAAATATGATGCAGAATTATTAATTGCACAAGGTTGTCGATTTTCTGACATTGCTCAACAACAACCTATTATAAATAATGGAGAAAATGTATTACAAACATCTCGACCTCATCCTTCTGCTATTACTACAAATTCCGTGTCAAGAAATCTTCGAAATAAACAATTATGTAAATTTGACAGTGATAATGGTCATCAGAATAATATTAAAAATCATACGCTTCGATCGTCCAGGTAAGATTTATTTATATTTTATTTTATGATTCAAAATATTGTAATTTTAAAATAAAAAAATTATTAATATTAAAAATAATGTAATATTAAAAAATAATATTAAAAATTTCATATATAGAATTCATAAAAGAACAGAATCAAAGAAGAACAAAGTTTCGGAAAAAGTTGAATCTCCTTGTTTAAATGGTTCCATAATAAAAAATATTGAATTAGAAGATATAAGTCATCGTAAAGAAGATTCTGATAGAGTAGATGAAGAAATAATGTATTCTAGATTACATAAAACTCATTCAAGGAGTACTTTAAATGAAGAAACTAATAATATTTGCCATGTTCAGACTTCATGTCATGATATATTAGAACAATCAACCTGTTCTAATCTTCAAAGAGAATGTTCAGACACATTCATTAAAAACAATAGAGAAATAAATAGCAAATTGATAAATGAAAAAGAAATACCTGATATTATTGTAGAAATTAATTCTAATTCAGTAGATAATATTAATACTTCCAATTCTAAAAAAGAACACTATAGTACAAATTCCTGTGATTCAGTTCATATAAGTTCCATGCCTGAAAATCGATTAGATGATTTACATGAAACTAATAAAAACGAAATAATTTCGAAAGAAAATCATCAGTCACGAATTGGTCATTATAATTTATCTTTAATTGAAAATTGCAAAGATATAAACAATATTTCTATTACGCCAATAAAGTCAAATGATTGTGTTAAAGAATATTTAGAATTTGAAAGAAAAATTTTAAAGGAAGAAAAAGAAAAAAATTGTGAATTCGTGCATAAAGATTATTCTTACAAAGATGAAGAACAAATATGTTTAATTCACTTGAAATCAGCTAAAATTTCAAATTGTATAGAAACTGATACAACAACACCTACATTTGATATACTTGAATCTAGCAAAGATATAAAGAAAAATGATTCTACGAATTCAAATAAATTGATTAAATATTTAATAGAAAATGAAACAAATAAATTTGATAGATTTGATTCAGACTTTAATAAGTCTTCAAATAATACTGAACATGGTAAAATAAATTTTATTAAAGAAAATACTATTATAGAAAATAATAAAGGGAATTGTCAAAAAGATTTAATCATGAAAGATAATATATATGTAACTAATATTGGAATGTCTGAAATAAAATCTGATAAAATTGGAATGATTGAAACATGTACAACAAATCAAGATTCTCGAACAGATTCCTGTAAAGAAAATAAAAATTTCAGTAGAATGGAAACTATTAATTATGAGATTAATAAATGTAACATACAAGATACTCATAATTCTATTTTAAAACAACCTGTGCAAAAAAATGATTCATTACATACGACATTAAGATCTCATAAAAGTAGAAGAAAACTTTTAAATGAAAAGAAATCTGCAATTTCTGAAACCGAAGAATTAGAAAGTATTACAGAACAAAAAATAACTGATAATATAATTGCATCTGTTTCAAAAACTCGCAATAAAACAGAAAAAACAAAAAGTAGATTAACAAGAAGTCAAAAGAAAGATCGAAAGGAATTAGCTACTACTGAAATTGGTGTAGCTGATGATGATTCGGGTATTCAAGATATTTATGAATTTAGTGAAAAAGAAAGTAATTTGGAAGATATTAGAATACCATCAATAATGCGACGTAAACAAGAAACTCGTTATACATCTGGACTCACGTCGCATTTACAAGAAATGCAATACAATGATGAATGCAATAAAGTTGAACCTCCAGTATTACTTCCGCAAGAACCATGGCCACCAATTAATTGCAATCAAAATCAATTATTAGATCCAAATAGTAATAGTCAATTAAGAGAAAATTCCATACATAATGAAAGTTTAAAGAGGTAAATATTTTCATATTTTGTTTTTTATTTAAAAAAATATACATATAAAAAAATTATTTATTATAGATTATCAACTTGTAGTAATGATAGTGCACAAAAGTTAACAACTCCTACAGAATATCAATGGCAAATGAATAGTTCTAATTGCCAAGTGTGTCCAACTACTCCAGAGAGAACTGGCAGATTAAAACTTACTCTTCGCATGAAACGTTCGCCAGTTTTAGAAGACATCGTAGAATCGGGTACGAGTTTAAGTGAAGATAGTTATGAACCTGAATACGAAGTATTACGTGTAGAAGGTGTGGAAAGAAGTAAACGTAAAAAAAAACATAAAACTCGAGATCGTGAAAAACGACATAAGAAACGCGAATTAAATCTTGATCCTCCTCCGCCACCTATGAAAAGATTGCGTTTAATTTTTGGTAATGAAACACATACTATCGACTTTCCACATTCTTAACAACTATAAATAGTGATTTTCAGTATCATCTGAAATAAATTATAAACATAATTTAGACATGTTAAAACAGGTCTCCTTGTCCTGTAACATTATGAATTTCTTTGTAGTTTTACAATTATAAACGATATATACTATCGTTAAACTTTATAGGTATTGATGATAAAATTATTGTGTTCTGATTTTTTGTCATTTTTTACTGCTTAAATTTTGTCTTGCTTCTTATTCTTCTAACAACGAATAATTAAAGGCCTAGTAAACATAAATTTAAAAAAAAGTGTATTGATTCATATACTGTTCAGTAAATATTTATTTAAAAATTTTATATAGATCTATTTAAAACAAATAATACGTAACTAATTAGTTGATTATTATATTCATAACAAAATTAGTATTTTATTTTATTGTTGTCATAACTTGCTTTTTCATTAATATTGTATTTATACAGACATAGTTTTGATAAAACAGGTTTTAAAACCTATAGTCTTTCATTTTCTGCTTATTTTCAATATTATAAATTTATATTGTTAAACAATTTTTTACTAATAAAATATTTATATTATATATGCAAAATTCACACATAAAACACTTCCTTGTGTTAAAAACAAGGAAAGAATATATTGAGTTGAGTTATCTCTACTAT
The DNA here is from genome assembly GCF_000469605.1 of Apis dorsata. Taxonomy (NCBI): domain Eukaryota; kingdom Metazoa; phylum Arthropoda; class Insecta; order Hymenoptera; family Apidae; genus Apis; species Apis dorsata. Next base: position 162,666 of record NW_006263920.1, read on the forward strand.
TTCCATAAGGATAAGGACAAAGGAGAAAAATCTATACTCTTATATTATGTATAATAATAGCTATAAAATAATAATAATGATAATAATTCAATTTAAATTAGTTAAATACTAGATATCATATATTAATTGCTGTTCTCAAAATGCGTGATTGATTACCGAGAAAAAATTGTAAATATTGCTTATGTGTACGTAAGCGCGTGCGTACATATATATATAT